>NC_088878.1:23171709-23466181 GCF_032884065.1 Artemia franciscana
ACATTCAGAAATTAAATAAAAAAAACATAGTTTTTTAACTGCAAGTAAGGAGTGACATTAAAACTTAAAACGAACAAAATTTAATCTGTATATGAAAAGGATTGTCCCCTTCGCAACGCCTCGCTCTTTACGCTAAAGTTTTTTATTGTTTTAAAAAGGAGAGTTGTGAGAAAGATTCAAACTTTAGTGTAAAGAGCGAGGCGTTGCGGAGGGGACAACCACTTTCATATACGGAATGATTTCTGCTCGTTTGAAGTTTTATTGTCGCTCCTTACTTGCAGTTAAAAAAAAACGTGTTTTTTATTTAATTGCATATGAAAGTCAAGGGTTATGACAAAATTTAAAACGAATATAAATTACGATACATATGAGGAGGACTGTCACCCCCTAATGCTTTCAAATTAAACTTAAAAATAAAAAAAATTACCAAAAAGGAGAGTTTGGATACTACCCCCTCCCCTAAACGTAAAAGTTCTGAAGCATATTGTGTCATTCGCATTTTATAGAAAACAACATATGTTTGGAACAATTTGCTTCAGTTTTTCAAAACATAGATGAAAAATATCAAAATACCACTATAATAATCAAGATGGCTGAAACTGATGAATACAAACTGAATATTTTTGGCATGATGATTTTAATTCCTGAGATCTAAACAGTTCCTGATTTTACTTCTTTCATGTATTTTTTCAATGTTATAAATACAAAAAAATTAACTAGTTTTTTTTTCAGTAAAATCAGATGACGCAATAGGCTTTAAATCTTTAAGGGTCAGAAAAAAAGCATAACAGCCAAACTCCAAGGTTTGTAGTTAAAAATCTAATTTTAAGGTTTGTTTATTGATCAACAGTTTGTGGTAACAAACTGTAAGTAAAGAGCGACTCGGCTCAGTAGTAAATGAAACTCTAAAAATGGAATTTTGATACAAATAGATACATCAAAAGGGCTGCATATTATGATGATCTCAAATACATAAAATTCATCAAGTTTAGTTTTACCTATCAAAATGTATGAGCCAGAAAAAATTTGCCTGATTTTTGAAATAGAGGAGCTAAAATACAAGGAACTTTTAACCAAAATCACACTTTCAGATTTAGCTACCAGAGAACCCTAGTTTAAAAATTCCAAGCTACTATATAAAAAGATGAAGAACTCTATTTTTAGCCAGAAGATACATCCCGGGTACGTGTTCATTTGTTTTTTCTTGCTTTTTTCCCAGGGGTGATCGTATCGAAACAATAGTCTTAGAAGATCAGGAGAAGGTTCATTGAAAGGAGAAGGTTCTAGTGCTCTGTTTAAGTGACCAAAAAGACTAGAGGGGCAACTGGTCCCTTTTCCACATCCTTTTTTCTCTAAAATTTGCTGACCAAAATTTTGAGGTAGCCATTTGGTTCAGCATAACTAAAAGATCCAAATATTATGTCTTAAAGGGTAAAATGACCCCCACTGTATCGTGGAGAGAGGTCTGTAAGCTATGAAATTTGCCAATGTTTACGCGGAGCATTTGTAATTGGAAAGTGTAGAGACATTTCTTAGGGGGAGGGAGGGGAAGGGGGATTTTGTACTTTGGGTAGGTTTCCCTTGGGAGAATTTTCTTTGGTGGATTTTCCGAGGGTGGATTTTCTAGTGTAAATTTTGCACTGGGGAGATTTGACAGAGTTTCTATACCTAATTCTTGTTAATTGTCTTACATTATCTTTTCAATTCAATTTTGTATGTGGAGATGTTCTGGGAGAATAACCCAGGGGCTTTTTTCCGCGTGTTTTGATTTCCAAGATAAAATTGCCACGGAAGGGGGCCTTTTCAGTGTGACCGAGAAGTCGATTAAAAACTAAAGTCTTTTTCAGATTTAAGTAAGCCAAAAACACTTTCTGAGGCTGATATGTCTGCAAAAAAATTGTACGGAGGAGGGAGATTTTCAGCAAGTATGTTACTGTCTGGAGGGAATTTGTACTTTACGCAGGATGAAATTCTCATGGAGGAGTTCACGTGAGGGGGAATATTTCATGGAGGGTCAGCCAGATATACTGGCATTATTGAAAAAATAGAAATAAAATAAAAAATAAGTTTTACACAAAAAGTAAGGAGCAATATTAAAACTCAAAACGAACAGAATTCATTTCGTATATGAAGGGTTAACACCTTCTCAATTCCTTGGTCTTTAAGCTAAAGTTTGACTGTTTGTCCCAATTTGGGATAGCTAAAACAAATGATCCATTAAATTAGAATATGAAACTTTTTTAAAGTGCTAAAAGCTTTACAGTTCGTGGTAGCAAACTGTAAATAAGGAGGGATGCGGAAATAGTTGCCAAAACTCTAAAAAAAAAAAAATTTAAACCAATTGATATATAAGAAATCGGCTTATTATGCTGATTTCAATTATATGGGTTTCATTAGGTTTAGTACTACCAATCAAAAGCTTCGAGCCTGGGAAAATTTGCCTCATTTTCAAAACAGGGGGAAACACCCCTTACAATTATAGGAGTCGTAATTGAAATCCAACGATGGAATCAATCATATCAGAGAAACATGTAAGCTATACAAAAACGTGAAATTTTGCAAATTTTTTCCTCGGGGAAACAATTTTCTTTAGAAAGAAGCGTACCGTCAACAGCCCATTTCGGGACCCTTTTGGCGTATTCGTGACCCACCCATCAACACTGAATGAGTTATGGGCATCCAACTTCGAAAGACTCAATACGCCACAACCCGATGAGCCAACAGGCAATCCGACAACGCCATCTTTTTTCCTAAACATTAGCGCAGAGCCGCCAAGTGTTGTTGAGACTCATGCAGCTACCAAGAGATTGGAGAAGAGCAAATCCCTAAGATAAGACCGTATATCAGCAGAGAAGATAAGGGTCTGAGTTGCAGCACTAATAACATCCTAGAACGTCATCTTCGCTACAATATGGGAAAAGGAAAAGGTACCCGTTGATTGGAAGCGAAGCATACACATACGCCAGTTCAAAACGAGTGATGCTACTGTCCCAGGAAACTGGCAAAGAATAAGCTTGCTTTTAGTTCCCGGTAAACTACTGTGTCTGGTCATTCTGAAGAGGATCCAAAATGAACTCAAAAAGGATCTAGAGAATGAACAATACGGGTTCAGCCCAATTGTTCGTTCGACAATCTTATATTTACTTTGCGAGTCAGTAGTGATGATGCTTGCAATATTGATTGCACACCTTATTTGGGTACTAAACCTTGCATGTACTAAACTAAAACACTGACCTACATACATGACCAGCTGCCCAGACAGGTATCCGACACTTTTGGGTGAATGACATACATAATCCTGTCAGAAGATGACTAGCAAATATTCGATCTTCACTGAATAAAAGGAGTGACTAGATATTATAATACTTAATATTCAAGTCCTGACAATTATATGAATAAATGTTTTGTCTTTAGAAAATATTGCTCAGTATTTGAAATATACACAAAGTGATATTTTATAAAGTCGTATATGTTTTAAACGATGATATGACAACCCTAGAACCTCCAAGGGCCCAGATGTCCCTCCTCCATATTTTTAGCCCCCTCCCTTTTATGGACTCAGAATTTGTTGGACTTATTTGTGCTATGTTAAGAGAAAACATAATAAAGCATTTTATTGAATAGCCAAAGCATTCAGTTTTATTTTTATGATGATATTCTACATGCCGTTATTTCAATAAAAATATTTATGCGTTACTTGGTTATGCTTCAACTATTTTCAGAGTCGGAAATGTAAGAAAAGAAATTTTCAGAGACATAGTTACTACTAGTGGGCTCATAGGGGATATACTAGAATCTGAGATATGTTAACAGGGCTTTTACCAAAGTTACAAACACACAGTCAGAGACACAAACACAAAGAAAGGCACAGAAGGAGAGAGAGAGAGAGAGAGAGAGAGAGAGAGAGAGAGAGAGAGAGAGAGAGAGAGAGAGAGAGAGAGAGAGAGAGAGAGAGAGATAAAACACCCACGAACACACAGTATGAGACACAAAAACACACAAAGACAGACATGGAAACATGCAAACACCCACTCAGACACAGTGGTTAGTGAGAGAAACAAGCAAATAGCCTTTCAGACTGAAAGACATTGTGAGATAAAGACAGACAAAAACACCTACAAGCCAAGCACACAGAGTCAGATACTCAAACATACAAAGACAAACACGGAAACACCCACTCAGACAGACAGCTTATTGGGAGAGACAAGCCAACAGACGCTCAGACACACAAGCATAGTGAGAAAAAGACAAAACACATACAAACACACAGAGTGAGATAAACAAACACACTAAGATAGACACGGAAACATACAAAAACCCGCTGAGACACATAGTTACAGTGAGAGAGACGGACAACCAGCTGGTTAGACAAATATGCAAGGTGAGAGGAAGAGAGAGAGAGACATAAAATACATACAAAATACAGAGTCAGACACAAAAATGCGTCTGAACGGCTATTGGTATGTCTCTCTCGCTATGTCTGTGTGTTAGAGCGGGTGTTTTCATTTTTCGTGTCTGTCTTTGTGCTGTTCTTAGTTTCCGTGTCGGTCTTTCTGTGTTTGACACTGTGTGTTTGTAGGTGTTTCTGTCTCTCTCTGTCTCTCAGTATGCCTGTGTGTCTGAGCCGATGTTTGTCGTTTCCGTGTCTGTCTTTTCATTTTTGTGCTTCTGACTCTGTGTGTTTTTAGGCGAGTTTGTCTCTCTGTCTCTCTCTCACTATGCCTTTGTGTTTTTGAGGGGCTGTTTGCTCTTATCTCTCACTGTGCCTGTGTGTCTGAGTGGGTGTTTGCATGTTTCTGTGTCCGTCTTTGTCTGTTTGTTTATCTGACTCTGTGTGTTTGTAGGTGTTTTTGTCTCTCTCTTTCTAACTCTGCTTTTGTGTTTGAATGGCAGTTTGCTTGTCTCTCTCACTATGCCTCTGTGTCTGAGCAGGTGTTTGCATATTTTGTGTTTTTCTTTGTGTGTTTGTAAGTCTGACTCTATGTGTTAGTAGCTTCTCTCTCTCTCTCTCTCTCTCTCTCTCTCTCTCTCTCTCTCTCTCTCTCTCTCTCTCTCTCTCTCTCTCTCTCTCTCTCTCTCTCTCTCTCTCTCTCACTATTCTTGCTCCCTTTGTAAATTTTTTTTCACAATATCTGACCGGAAGAGAATTAGATCTTTATTCTTCGGTTTTTGCAAAGTTTTTCTGCAATTGTCACTCTGGACTCGCAACTGGTACATTTTGAGTAAATATGGTGCTTTCGATATTTCCTAGAAATGGACCAGGTTTTGGATAGGTTCCACAAGTGCTGAGAAAATATTGCCGACTTTCTACTTAATTATTTAGCTTAATTGTATTGCTGAAGTAGCTAAGGTGCTGCTTGTTTTTTGTGAGTTTTTTCTTGTTTAATGTTTCCGTTTTCATTTTTTTCTGCAAATTTCAACTCCTCTAAGTGATTTTATGTATTTACAGAGGTTTAAAATAAATTTTATGATTAATAATACTATGCCTGTATGTCTGAGCGGCTGTTTGCTTGTTCCTCTCAATATCCCTGTGCGTCTGAGAGGGTGTTTGTATGTTTCCGTGGCCGTCTTGGTGTGATTTTGTTTGTGACTCTGAGTGTTTGTCTGTGTTTTTGTCTCTCTAACTACGCCTGTGTGTCTGAGTGGCTCTTTGCATGTCTCTCTCACTATGCCTATATGTCTGAACGGGTGTTTGTATGTTTCCGTGTCTGTCTTTGTGTGCCTGACTCTTTTTGTTTGTAGGTGTTTTGTCTCTCTCTCTCTCTTTCATTTCTCACGCTCTCTCTCTTTCATTTCTCTCTCTCTCTCTCCTTCCTTTCTCTCTCTCTCTCTTTCATGTCTCTCTCTTTCTTTCTCTCTCTCTCTCTCTCTCTCTCTCTCTCTCTCTCTCTCTCTCTCTCTCTCTATCTCTCTCCCTCTCTCTCACACACACACTACGCCTGTTTGTCTGACCGACTGTTTGCCTGCCTATTTCCTTATGCCGTTGTGTCTGAGTGGGTTTTTGCATTTTTCCTTGTCGGTCTTTATGTGATTTTGTCTGACTCTGTGTGTTTGTAGGTGTTTCTCTCTCTCTCTCTTTCTTCTTTTCTCTCTCTCTCTCTATCTCTCTCTCTCCTTCTTTCTTTTCTCTCTCTTTCTCTCTGTTTCTCTCTCTCACTATACTTATTTTTCTAGGCGGCTGTTTGCTTGTCTCTATCACTATGCCTGTTTTTCTGAGTAATTGTTTGTATCTTTCCGTGTCTGTCTTTGTGTGTTTGTGCATCTAACTCTTTGTGTTATTAGGTATTTTTGTCTCTCTCTCTCACCTTGCTTTTGTGTCTGAGCGGCTGTTTGCTCGTCTCTCTCACTATGCCTGTGTGTCTAAATGGGTTTTTGCATGTCTCCCTGTCTGTCTTTGTGTGTTTCTATGTCTGGATCTGTGTGTTTGTATGTGTCTCTCTCTTACTACACTTGTGTGTTTGAGCGGCTGTTTGCTTGTCTCTATGCCTGTGTCTCTGACTGGGGGCTTATATTTTTGAGTGTCTTTCTTTATGGGTTTGTGTGTCTGACTTTGTGTATTGTAGGTATTTTTGTCTCTTTCTCACTATGACTGTATGTCTTAGCGGCTGTTTGCTTGTCTCTCTCACTATGCCTGGGTGTTTGAGCGGGTGTTTGCGTGTTTTCTTGTTTGTCTTTCTTTGTTCGTGTGTCTGATTCTGTGTGTTTTTAGGTTTTTTTTACTCTCTCTCTCTTTCTCTATGCCTGTGTATCTGAGTGTCTTTTTCTTTGTCTCTCTCATTTTGCCTGTGTTTCTGAACAGGATGCTTGCATATTTCCATGTCTGTATTTTCTGTGTTTCTGTGTTTTACTCTGTTTGTTTGTAAGTGTTTTGCCTTTCTCTCTCAATATGCCTGTGTGTCTGAGCGGCTGTTTGTTTTTCTTTCTAATTGGGCCTCTCTATATGAGTGGGTGTTTGCTTTTCCCAGTAACTGTCTTTGTCTGTTTTTATGTTTGAATCTGTGGTTTGGTAGTCATTTTTGCCAGAAGATACATCCCGGAAACGTGTTCAATTGTTTTTTGTTGTTTTTTCCCAGGAGTGATCGTATCGAAATAATAGTTTTAGAAGATCAGGAGAAGGTTCATTGAAATGGAAATTAACAGTTCTAGTGCTCTTTTTAAGTGACCAAAAAGACCAGAGGGGCAAATGGTCCCCCTCCCACACCCTTTTTTTCTCTAAGACTTGCTGACCGAAAAATTGAGGTAGCCATTTTGTTCGGCATTGTTAAAAGATCAAAATATTATGTCTTAAAGGGTAAAATGACCCCCACTGTCCGTGAAGAGAGGTCTGTAAGCTATGAAATTTGCCCAATGTTTACGCACATTATTTACTATTGGAAAGTGTAGAGACATTTTTTTGGGGAGGAGGGTGATTTTTTACTTTGGGTATGCTTCCCTTGGGAGAATTTTCTTTGGTGGATTTTCCGAAGGTGGATTTTCTAGTGTAAATTTTGCACTGGGGAGATTTGACAGAGTTCCTATACGAAATTCTTGTTAATTGTCTTACATTAGCTTTTCAACTCAATTTTGTATGTGGGGATGTTCTGGGAGAATAACCCAGGGGCTTTTTTTCGCGTGTTTTGATTTCCAATAAAAAATTGCTACGGAAGGGGGTCTTTCCAGTGTGACCGAGAAGTTGATTAAAAACTAAAGTCTTTTTCAGATTTAAGCAAGCCAAAAACACTTTTTGAGGCTGATATGTCTGCAAAAAAATTGTACGGAGGAGGGAGATTTTCAGCAAGTATGTAACTGTGTGGAGGGAATTTGTACTTTACGCAGGTTGAAATTCTCACGGAGGAGTTTCACAAGAGGGGGTATATTTCATGGAGGGTGAGCCAGATATACTGGCATTATTTATAAAAAAAAGAAAAAGTTTTAAACTAAAAGTAAGGAGAAGTTTTTGGACTTATTTGTACTACGTTAAGAGAAAACACAATAAAGCATTTTATGGAATAGCCAAAGCATTCATTTTTATTTTTATGATGATATTCTACATATGCCGTTATTTCAATAAAAATATTTATGCCTTACTTTGTTATTCTTCCACTATTTTTAGAGTAAAAGTTGGAGATGTAAGAAAAGAAATTTTCAGAGATATAATTACTGCTAGGTGGCTCATAGGGGACATATTAGAATCTGAGATATGTTCACAGGGTTTTACCAAAGTTACAAACACACATTCAGAGACACAAACCTAAAGAAAGGCACAGAGAGAGAGAGAGAGAGAGAGAGAGAGAGAGAGAGAGAGAGAGAGAGAGAGAGAGAGAGAGAGAGAGAGAGAGAGAGAGAGAGAGAGATAAAGAGCGAGAGAGAGAGACAAAAACACCTACGAAAACACAGTGTGAGACACAAAAACACAAGACAGACATTGAAACATACAAACACCCCCTCAGACACAGAGCCTAATGAGAGAAACAAGCAAATAGCCTCTCAGAGACAAAGGCATTGTGAGAAAAAGACAGACAAAAACACTACAAGCCAAGTATACAGAGTCAGACACTCAAACATACAAAGACAACCGCTCCGATAATCCATTTAAGCCGCTCCACAGGCGGCTTAAATGGATGACCCACAAAATCATTCCCTACCGATAACGACAAAACATCTTCAATACGAAACGGCAAATTTTGCCGTCCGAACGGGACTGCTGCATATCATTATTTACTTGATTAGCCATTCATAATATAATATAGACCGCATTTGACGGTGAGGAAAGATACAGAAGAGGGATAGGGAAAAAACAAAAGATATTGTAAACTCCAACAAGACAACAAGATAAAAAATGAACGGAAACGAAAACGATTATCACTATCCCTGATATTACAGAAGATCGTCGATAACCCATATACGCTGAATGAGACTATCACTAGACTGTCGCACAAAAACTCTCCCCTGATCTGACCATACACATCGGTTTCCAAATTTATCTCTGCCAGCATTCAGTAACTCACGCTTTTTCTTTGTGAGATTTTCAGATACAAAAATTCCACTATTTGCAAGATTCTTCTTCGCTTTGAAAACGGCGCTAGCAATATCCTTAGAACGAAATTTCACGTTTCTGAGAAGGTCTCTCTCTCTCTCTTTCTCTTTCATTCCTCTCTCTCTCTCACTCTCTCTCTCTCTCTCTCTCTCTCTCTCTCTCTATCTCTTTCTCTCACTACACCTCTTTGTCTGAGCGGCTGTTTAACTGCCCCTTTCCTTATGCCGCTGTGTCTTAGCGGGCATCTCCTTTTTTCCGTTTCGGTTTTCATGTGATTGTGTCTGACTCTGTGTGTTTGTAGGTCTCTCTCTCTTTTCTCTCTTCCTTTTTCTGTCTCTCTTTCTCTGTCTCCCTCTATCTCCCCCCCCATATTTCTCTCTTTCTCTCTCTATTTCTTTTTCTCTCTCTTTCTCTGTGTCTCTCTCTCACTATACCTATTTGTCTAGGCGGCTGTTTGCTTGTCTCTATCACTATGCCTGTTTTTCTGAGCAGATGTTTGTATATTTCTGTGTTTGTCTTTGTGTGTCTGTGCATCTGACTCTTTGTGTTATTAAGTATTTATGTCTCTTTCTCTCACTATGCTTTTATGTCTGAGCGGTTGTTTGCTCGTCTCTCTCACTATGCCTATGTGTCTGAGTGGGTGTTAGCATGTTTATGTATCTTATTTTTGTGTTTCTGTATCTGAATCTGTGTGTTTGTAGGGTGAGAGAGAGAGAGAGAGAGAGAGAGAGAGAGAGAGAGAGAGAGAGAAAGAGAGATAAAGAGCGAGAGAGAGAGGTGTTTTTGTGTCTCTCTCACTCTCTCTCTCTCTCTCTCTCTCTCTCTCTCTCTCTCTCTCTCTCTCTCTCTCTCTCTCTCTCTCTCTCTCTCTCTCTCTCTGATTATGCTTTTGTGTCTCAGTGGCAGTTTGCTTGTCTCTCTTACTATGCCTCTGTGTCAGAGCAGGTGTTTTCGTGTTTTTGTTTCTTTCTTTGTGTGTCAGACTCTTTGTGTTTGTAGGGTTTTTTGTCTCACTCTCTATGCCTGAGTCTCTGACTGAGGGCTTATATTCTCAGTGTCTTTCTTTTTAAGTTTGTGTGTCTGACTTTGTGCATTGTAGGTATTTTTGTCTCTTTCTCCCTATGACTGTATGTCTTAGCGGCTGCTTGCTTGTCTCTCTCTTACTATGCCTGGGTGTTTCAGTGGTTGTTTGCGTGTTTTCTTGTCTGTCTTTCTTTGTTCCTGTGTCAGATTCTGTGTGTTTATAGGTGTTTTTTACTCTCTCTATGCCTGTGTGTCTGAGTGGCTTTTTATTTGTCTCTCTCACTTTGCCTGTGTTTCTGAACAGGATGCTTGCATACTTCCGTGTCTGTATTTTATGTGTTTGTGTATTTTACTTCATTTGTTTGTAGGTGTTTTGCCTTTCTATCTCAATATGCCTGTGTTTCTGAACAGGATGCTTGCATACTTCCGTGTCTGTATTTTATGTGTTTGTGTATTTTACTTCATTTGTTTGTAGGTGTTTTGCCTTTCTATCTCAATATGCCTGTGCGTCTGTTTGTTTTTCTCTCTAATTAGGCCTCTCTATATGAGTGGGTGTTTGATTTTCCAAGTGTGTGTCTTTGTCTGTTTTTATGTCTTAATCTGTGTATTTGGTAGTTATTTTGTCTGTCTCCCTCACTATGAATGTATGTCTGTTTGGCTGTTTTTTTTATTTTTATCACTATGAATGTGTGTCTGAGTGGTTGCAGGTGTTTGCTTGTCTCTCTCTCTCTCTCTCTCTCTCTCTCTGCCTGTCCGCGGGTTTATTTGTCTTACTGTATGTTTGAAAGTTTGGTAGAAGCCCTATTAACCTCTTTCAGATTCTAATATACCCCCTTTGAGTAAGCCCGCTAGTATTATTTATGTATATGAAAATTCCTTTTCTTACATCTCCAAATTAAAAATAAAACAAAAACATTCCAAACGTTCGAGTTGCTAGCACACCATAAATATAATGGAAACACAATAAAGTAATGCATAAAACATTTTATTGAAGTAACGACATGTAGAATATCATTATAAAACTAAAAATGAATGCTTTAAATCCATCCCATAAAATATATCATTATGTTTTCTCTCAACGCAGCAATTATTCATAACTCCCATAAATTCCGAGTCCAAAAAATTCGAAGTCCACAAAATGGAGGGGGAGTTAAGAGGAGGAAAAATGGTGCTCTTGGAGGTCGTAGGATTCTCATATCAATGCTTGAAACAAAAACGACTTTTGCACATTCCCAAAATTAAGCAATATTTTCAAAAGACAAAACATTTATTCATAAAATTGCCAGCACTTGAATATTAGAGACACACACTTATATTATACACTTTCATTACACATATCATCAGTATACAAAAGAACCACATCAGCCACTTTAGAAAGTCAGAGACTTGTTAGTAGTGGCTGATAAACAATCGGTTAAAAACAATACCGACAACATTAACAAAACAAAACAAAAATCAAATATGAAACAAAAAAGCGGGAAAAAGAAAACAAAGGAAAATAAAGAAGAAGAAGAGAAAGAAAGAGATAGAAACAAATCCTTCTTTTAAAAACAAGTCAATAAGCCATCTCATTTAAATTATTTACTTAATCTCTTCCCAGAAAATGGTTCTTCAGTCTACTCTTAAACTGGCTAACATTTTCAGATAACCTTAAACTCATAGGTAAAGATTTCCACACTATTGGTCCGTCGAACCTGGGACTAAAGCTTCCCTTCTGAGAGTTGCGACACTCATATACAAAATCATCCATATTTCTAGTCTCAGAAATGTGGTATGAAGAATTTCTTGTAAACGTTTGACGAAAAAATTCAGGGGACAAACCATAAATACGCTAAAATACAAAAATAGCAAGTTGATAATCATGAAGATGGCTAACATTAAGAATCATGAGTTTCTTATAACAATTAATTTTATCATTTTCACCATGGACATAATTTCCTAATAGTTTAATAACTTTGTTTTGTAAAACCTGAACACGTTTAAAATTTGTATAAAATCCACCAGCTTATATCCCACAACCATAAGAAATATAAGGCATGACAATAGAATGGTAAAGAGTTAATAGGGTAGAACGCGGTAACTGATTTCTCAGACGCCAAATCAGACCAAGCCCTCTAGATACCTTAGCTGCCACCTGATCACCATGTGCTTTCCAATTCAGATTCTGATCAAGATGGAAACCAAGGTATCTCACCACAGCTACTTTTTTCAATGGACTATTACAAAGAAATATTTTCCATTTAAATCAACAGGAATTCCTTTACTACAAAACAATATAAAATGAGTTTTTAAAACATTTCACTGGTAAACGGTTAATCCTTGTAAAAATTAAAAGACTGCTTAAAGCTTGATTAATTTTCTCCACAAGATCATCAGCATTTCTTGCAGCAGCTGTCAATACCGTGTCATCAGCGAAAGAAGTATTAACCACACCCGGAACATAAAAGCGCATAGTATCTACATATACAAGATACATGAAAGGACCCAAAACAGAACCTTGCGGAACACCACAACTTATAAAAAATTTATTAGATATAACATCATCAAAACATACATGTATCGACCACCCTATCAAATAAGATTCAATCCACTTCAAAATACTACCTGTGACTCCAATTGTCCTTATCCTATCAATTAAAATTTCAAAATCAGCCGTGTCAAACGCTTTTTTAAAATCTATAAAAACCGATAAAATCATTTCACCATTTTCCATTGATGCATTCAGAAAATCAAGAAAATACTGCATAGCATGAACAGTAGAGTGTCCTTTCCTGAATCCGAATCGACTATAACTTAAAAAATAATGTTTTGTTTAACATGCATAAAGCCTTTCATGTATAACGTTTTCGTAAACTTCGAGAAAACCGACAGAAGAGAAATCGATCTCCAGTTAGTCGGATCAGTCTTTGAGCCACTTTTTGTGGAGGAATCACTCGCACCTCTTTAAGTTTTACGCGAATCTCTTGATTTAAGTGATAAATTAATCAAGTAAACAACGCATGGTAGGAGATAAACCATAATAAGCTTGGAGGTCTTAAGGCTTATACCGTCACTACCTGAAGAGTTTGACTTAATACTATTTACAATTTCTTTCAGCTCCTGTATATTCGTTTCTTCGGTCTCCATTAATAGCCCCATGCCTCTATCATCAACGAAAGCTTCCTCACTTGTTCCTTGACTCAGTGGCTGGTCTTCCTTTTGAACCACTTCACCAATCATCGAGAAGTAGGCACCGAAGTGATTCGCAATGCTCTGTTTGCCTTCGTAGATTTTTTCATCCACAATTAGTGAAGTTGTCGTATTTTTATTTTTGTCGCTTCCCATCACTAATCTCAAGGCCGTCCATGCTCCCCTTGTTTCCTCCCAAATATTAAGTTTTATAATAACTGGTCACACTCCTTTTATTCAGTGAAGATGGAATACTTGTTAATCATATTCTGATAGAAATATGTATGTCACTCACCCAGAAGTGTCGGATACCTGTCTGGGCAGCTGGTCATGTGTGTAGGTCAATGCTATTGTTTAGCATAGGCAAGATTTATTGCCCAAATATGGTGTGCAATTATTATTTCACACACCATCACTGCTCGAGTTTTACTGAAGAAAGTCGAGAATGGCGGTCAAAGCTTTACATTATTTTTGTAGACTTTGAAAAGGCCTTCGATTCTGTATGTCGAGGAAGCTTGTGGAAGAAGGGAACTCAAATAAAATCACTGTAATTATCATAGCTTTTTACGAGGAGAGCGAGTGCTGCATCAAGGCACCCGAAGATGAAACCCGATATTTTCAAGTTCTATCTTGCATCAAACAAGGCTGTCCACTTTTGCCATGACTTTTCGTGATAATCATCGACTTCATTCTCCTTAACTACACGACGGATAGTATCAAACTTTTTGCTGAAGTGACAGCTGGTGCCGTAGTCTTTGCCGATCACATGACAATGCTACAGCTGTGCAAGCAACGTCTGCAAGAACTTCTAAACAGGGTAAGCGAAATAACAAGCCAGCTTGGCCTAGGAATAAATATGAGCAATACCAACTTTTTTTGGCTACTAGTGATTCCCAGCTTCATATCAGATGTGGAAATGAGGGAATTGAACAAGTATTGGAATTCCGGTTCTCCAAATTATGTTAGATACTTTCATCATGTTTTCCGAATGCAGGAAACTCAGATCCCAAAAGGCACTCTATATTGGCAGCCAAACGGATGTCGAAGATGAGGATAACCTCGAAACAGTTTACGACGAGCATACCAGTCTGGCCTGAGCAGTATCCATGCTTCCCTTCAACCCGATTGGGAAGATATATACGCAGGAGGAAAATTTAGAAAAGATTGGAGAGGTCTCATAGATGCCGTTGATGCCTTTTGCGGCAGAGGCAGATCTAAGGTCTAAGTTCTAAAATTTTTCTCGCGGATGATCGTGTCGAACAAGTAATTGTAGATAATCCAGAGAGAGAACATTTGATCGGAAAGCAAAAACTGTAGTGTCGTTTTTAATTGATCACAGTTATGGAAGACAGCTAGCCATCCTCCGACACCCATTTTTTCACCAAATTCTTCCCTAGCAAAAAAGGAGATAGCCAATTTTGGTTCTACATAGTTTAAAGATTTAATAGCCATGTTTTTGAATATAACCTGACCCCTCGACACCCACGGGGAAATGGCTACAGGCTTTAAACTTTGCCTATTGTTTACATGTTTACATTGTTACATGTATTATTTAAGTGCTGCAGTGAGCTGTTATTGGATGGAAGAGGAGGGATATTTAGTGGAGCATATATAGCACATATAATGGAGGGGTATTTTTTCGACTGAAGTATTTTCGGGGGGAGTGATTATTTTATACTGGGATGTTTTTACATTGGTTGGGTAGTTTCTGGAGGTGAAATTTCCGGAGGATATTTTACACGGGGATAAACTTTGACAGCATTAATATACAAATCCCGTTTGAATTTTTTATGTGCGATGAGCCAAATTTCAACCAGCATTAGTTGAAAAGTGTTCAGATAATAAATAAAAAAATTTTTAACTGAAAGTAAGAAGCAACATTAAATCTTGATATAAACAAATTATTCTGTGTATGAAAAGGTATGTCCGCGCTTCAACGCCCCACTCTTTATGCTGAAGCTTTTTGCTACTTTAAAAACTAGAATTGTGACCGAGTCAAAATTTAGCGTAAAGAGCGAGGGATTGAGGAGGTCACTGCCCCCTTTCATATACAGAATAATTTATATTCATTAAGTTTTAATGAAAATAACTAGATTGAGTCAATGATTTTTCAAACGTCACCCGCTTGATTTACAGATCTTGGTGGTGTTTCGATCGTATTTTAATTTCTCGATAGGCCATAGAGAGAAAAGAAAAAACTAAGGATACGATTCTAAATTTATTGCTGAGGAAATTCTAGTGAATTGAAGATGATAAATGTGAAAGGAAATACTTAACCTTATGAGATTATTTATGTCTTATATGTTCATAGATCAAGAAAAATTTAATTTAGTAAAAGCATATGAAAAGTAACTTCCTAAAGCATAGACACCTTAAATACATTGCCTCATTGCCCTATGTAAATAATTTTTTAGACCACATTGCTTTACCATCTACAGAATTTAAGATGGAAAAATAGACAAAATCTAATTAAAACACTGGAACAAAATATAACCACAACAGACCTTAAATGATAAAAATCTGAATGTTTCAACTCCACTTCCGGGAGCCTTTATCAATTTAAAAAAAAATGAATTAAAATAAATTAAAGCAAAATATAAAGAAAATACAAAACAAATACACATAAAAAACGAAACGAACTGTTAAGATCTCAGTTTTAGTTATTTATTTGTTTTGTTTGTTTTTCTAATGTCATTTCTTTGTATGTTGCATTTAATTTAATTTAATTTTAGATTTTTTCCCTTTGATGAAGGTTCCCGAACATGAAGTCATAGTATTCGAATTTTCCTTATTTAATGTGCTTTTGTTTGTTTTCGACTGTTTTATTTAAATTATTTCTGTTTTTTCTCTATTCAATTCTGTCTATTGCATTACTTGAACCAAGAAAGTCAACATGGGGAGAGGGCAAAATCCCCTTGGGATGATACAACAGATGAAACTCATATTTTCTTTTACCTAGGCTTTCTAGGTGAATATTTGGATCTTGAGAGACCCCCCTTCTTCATGGAAATGTTGCAATGATGTTACTAAGATACATTTTAAGGGTTATGAATGTTGTAATCCAGCTATTGAAAATTAAAATACATTAAAAAGACATTCATGTTTTTTTATTACCACTTTGCTTATTTTTTTCGTCTACGTCCTATTAAAAGTATTATCCCCATTTTTTTTAGTATTTTCATTTGCTGAATTCTGTAATTGGGAAGGCGTTTCATCAAGCATCAAGTTTCATCAAGCTTAGGCTTACCCATCAAAAGTTTCGAGCCTGAGAATATTTGCCTTATTTTAGAAAATAGGGGAAATACCCCCTAAAAGTTACAAAATATTAACGAAAATCACACCATCAGATTCAGCGTATCAGAAAACCCTAATATAAAAGTTTCAAGCTCCTATTTACAGAAATGTGGAATTTTGTATTTTTTGCCAGAAGACAGATCACGGATGCGTGTTTATTTGTTTGTTTTTTGTTTTTCCCAGGGGTGATTGTATTGATCCAGTGGTCCAAGAATGTCACGAGAGGGCTTATTCTAACGGAAGTTAAAAGTTGTAATGCCCTTTTTAAGTGACCAAAAAAATTGGAGGGCACCTCTCACGCTCATTTTTTTTTCCAAACTCACCTGATCAAAATCCTGAGATAGCCATTTTATTTAGCATAGTCAAACAACCTAGTAACTATGTCTTTGGGGACAACTTATTTCCCTAGAGTCCCCGTGGGAGGGGCTGCAAGTTACAAACTTTGACCAGTTTTTACATATAGTAATGGTTATTGGGAAGTGTACAGACGTTTTCAGTTTTTTTTTGTTGGGGGGAGGGGTTGAGAGGAAGGTGTTATGTGGGAGGAACTTCTTATGGAAAAATTTGTCATGGGATAAGAGAATTTCCATGAAGGGGATGCAGGATTTTCTAGCATTATATTAAAAAACAATGAAAAATTAAATATGCAAAAGTATTTTTCAACTGAAAATAAGGAGCAACATTAAAAGAGCAGCATTAAAACTTAAAACGCAAAGAAATTATTACGCAAATGAAGGGTTCACCTCCTCCTAATATCTCACTCTTTACGCTAAGATAATTTTTAGTAATTTCAATTATTTATTCTACAGCCTTTGTGATTCGGGGGTCACTCTTAAGGAATTGGGACAAAATTTAAGCATTAGTGTAAAGAGCGAGATATTGACGAGGGGGCGAACCCACTCATATACATAATAAAAACATACGAATATAGAAGTTCGTTACGTAAGTTAATTTATAAGTTACGCATATTTTTTCACTAATAAAAGTGTTCGTTAAAAATTAAAAGTTCTAGTTGCCTTTTAAAGTAACCAAAATATTGGAGGGCAATTAGGCCTCCTCCTCCGCTCCATTTTTCTCAAAATCGTCCGATCAAAACTATGAGAAAGCCATTTAGCCAAAAAAATTAATAGGCAAATTTCATTTATTATTCGTCTGTGGAGAGCCAAAATCAGAACATGCATTAATTCAAAAACGCTCAGAAATTAAAAAAACTATTTTTTTTTAACTGAAAGTAAGGAGATACATTAAAACTTAAAACGAACAGAAATTACTCCGTATATGAAAGAGGCTGTTCCCTCCTCGACGCCCCGCTCTTTACGCTAAAGTTTTTTACTGTCTTAAAAGTAGGGTTGAGAGAAAGAGTCAAACTTTAGCATAAAGAGCAGGGTGTTGAGGAGGGAACAACCCCTTTTATATACAGAGTAATTTCTGTTCGTTTTAAGTTTTAATGTCGCTCCTTACTTTCAGTAAAAAAAAAATTAATTTAATTTCATTAAGGACGAAAAATAATTTTATTGCAAATGATCTATAAGCCAGCATCTCTATGGCAAGCGTTTATTTATACAATCTGAAAAAGAACTCCATAGAGAGAGGAGCGCGAAAAATTTGGAAGAAATTTAAAATTTAATCAATTTAGACTTTCATTTCACAAGCCTGTTGTACTTAAAAGTTGTCTCAAATTTTGAAACTTTATATGCCAGATTACAATGCTTCAAGGGAATCAAACTTCCAAAAAATACATTTTCTTGTGCACAGTCTTGTGTTCATTAGTTATTAAATTTGAATTTTTGAGTCCTAAAATGGCTTGGACTCCTGTGATATCTTTGGATCTGTTTACTTTTTTAGTAATGCGGATAACTATCTTATTACTGACAATGACATCTTGTAATAAATAATTCAAATACAGAGCAAATGACAGTTTTTTTTACCTTGTTTTTGTATTAATGCTATGAAACGATTTACTAAAGCAAAATAAAGAAACAAAATATTCTTGTATTCTACTTTGTACCTTATTAAACTAAAAGCTTTCAAACCGTTTCTAAAAGTAGATTTTGCATGAAATAAGCAAGCTTTTAAAAGGGTAATGAGAAACTGAGTAAAGTAAATTATTTTAGAGTCTTGGGAACGTCCAGGGGTCCCACTGATTTAAATTCTCTGCCATGAGTTTTAACTTTACAAACAAAAATAGCTATGTTTTCTTTGAATTGAAATGATCTCATTCATCTCCACTATTTTGAACCAATGTCCAAACCCAGAGCTGTGGATCAGAAACCCAGTACAAACATACAAAGATGCTGTAAACTAAGAAAATGTTAATTACAAGCCATTGGATCCCTTCAACGTTGTATGTATTCGCTGTGGAGAGTGCCATTTTCCCGAGGAAATAATAGCCAACAAAGGATATTCATTTGGAGGTTTCTGCTTGTTGGTTCGAATTGCGTTGCCACCCACCTTCACAATCCTCAAGCAAATTGTGGCCAATGAGAAGAGCTCAGAGCATCGAACATCGAGTTATGAGCGGGTTTTTGTTGGGTGTCAGTAATTTTTTCTGGATTTATGATTATTTCATGATTATGTATTTATGGTCATATATCTTAAAGATTTTGAAATTAAAATTGGTAATTACTATTTACTTTTGTCAAGAGCCCTTCAAATCTTTGGGCTTGAGGTAAAGTTGGCTTGAATTTTTTTTTGCTTATTTCTGCTTAAACGACAACTTTCAGTTGAACCTTATTTTCAAAATATCAGGCAAGCCCAGGCTGTCTGGCTTACCGGAATGTGGCCTGCTCTGTTTATGCTCGTCGTCTTATTCCAATTACTTGAAGCAGAATGCAAACTCAATCAGCTTTCTCATGCATTTAGAAGTTAACAAACTTATAATCTGTCTCCCTTCATGAAGAAGGGAGAATTTACTGTAACCAGGACAAGTCCCATCTTATTCGGGATGGCTAAGGCCGCCTCTGGGTGTCTCTTAACTTGGCAGTCCTTCTTGAAAGTCATTCATTCATTCCAAAGAGTATGGGTAGCTTACAAGATCGGGGACTGGCACTATTGTCGAAAAAACCCTCAACGCCAACTAGCGTTCGGCGACACTTGGTATCTTTATCAGTGTAATATTAAGAAAAAAAAATTTAAGTACCCTAAGTGGAAGAATTAAAGTAGTAATAAGTATCCAATCTCAGCTCCTGACAAAAAAAAACAAAACAATAAGACAAACACTGGATGGTATTGATGGGTTTTTTAAGTCGACACTACCGCCAGTTTACACTATTGTAGGCTACCCATCCTCTTAAGACAGTTCTTCTTTAAAGTGATTCGTTCGTTCATCTTATGAATATTATTAAAATTAATTAGTGCTATTGGGAAGCACGTGCCTGAGCTTTTAATACTTCGAACCTTCGGGAATTCTCTCCCATTGAATGTTCGTCGATCCAGCTGATGCATCGACTGCTTTTCAGCTGAACATTTTCAGGATTGATTATGCTGTCCCATTATTCTTTTCCGTTTTATAAGCACACGATGGAATGTGATATTGTTGAAATTTTGTCAAAGGTGTT
This sequence comes from Artemia franciscana, assembly GCF_032884065.1. Classification (NCBI taxonomy): domain Eukaryota; kingdom Metazoa; phylum Arthropoda; class Branchiopoda; order Anostraca; family Artemiidae; genus Artemia; species Artemia franciscana. Next base: position 23,191,768 of record NC_088878.1, read on the forward strand.
CCGATGCAATTTAAGTAATCTGTTATTGATGTTTTGAATGTCAAATTAGTAAAATATGGAATTTTAATACTGGATTGCCACGAAGAAAAATTATTTAAATTAGGGAATGTTGCTTAAAAGATACACTAAATGTGTTTCCGCTTTCGGATTTTTTTTGAAAAAACTGATAAATTTAGGGAAAGGTTGCTATCCTGAAAGTTTTCATTTTTTCTTATGGAGTGCTTTCAAATATTTGAATAGCTTGTACAACTAATATATTCATGAAAAGTCTGATTAGAACCGTAATTAAATGCTACGCAAAAATCATTCGAGATATTAAAGAAAGAAAAATGAGTTAGATTAAAATTACCGAGACTGGAAATTAATTAACTGGCGTGGTAACCTTTGATTGTGTGAAAGTTGGTATCTATTAAAGGTTAATTTAAGCTTAATTTGACCATATTTGTTACCCGTGGCTTTAATAAATGTTTATTTGTTATTAGCTTTCACAATGAGCCACTATTGGATAGAACGTTTGTTTTGTTTATCTATGAAACTTCTTACAAAAAGTACGAATTTTCGTTATCAAACTTTTGGGTGAAAATTTTATCTCCATGGTCAGCGGAATTTTAAAAAGGCACCTTATTCGCAGACATAATATGATAATATCAAAGCAACAATCTTGCTAGTACGAACTAGTTTATTTAAGTTTTCTTATTACTCTTGGAGAAACCGTTCTTAAATTTCTTTTTCCTTCCTAGTCATTCAGCCCATCAGTTCCATTCACAAAAATACATACGATACATAATATTAAGGAAAATGGTACACAACACCATTATGCAGGTTAACGAGCCATAAGTGCCCCGAAGAAAACATTATGCACCATTAGTTTATTTAAGTTTTCTTATTACTCTTGGAAAAACCGTTCTTAAATTTCTTTTTCCTTCCCAGTCATTCAGCCCATCAATTTCAGTCACAAAAATACATACGATACATAACATTAAGGAGCATGGTACACAACACCATTATGCACGTTAACGAGCCATAATTGCCCCGCAGAAAACAACACCATTATGCACGTTAACGAGCCATAAGTGCCCCGCAGAAAACATTCTTGGAGATGTTTCTAAGGAATCATTCAACACAGACTCTCACCTATCTTGGTGGAAAACATCTACACCTACACATAGTTTTCCACCTTATGAGCAGGGTAAATAAAATACCTTCAGCAAAACCTTTAAATGTCCCGGGTTTCCATTTCTTTTTATATCTACCTGAGTTTTTCCTAATATAGTGAAACTTCGTTACTTCGAAGACCTCGTTATTGTTAAAAGATAGCACATAAGAATATTTTCAACCATTTCCGAGTCTAGAGTGCAAATAGATTTACATTGTTTGGACGACCCGAAGTGCTGAAGTAAATTATGGTCTATTTTACTGATCAAAGTGCTGCAGGGGCAGCACTACTGTTATTGTTCGCTGTAGTTGTCAACCCCTTGAAACTGCAAAACTACTAAGTCTTGAAAATATTTTTCTAAAAAAAAAAGGAAAACGGATGACATGATTCTTAAAGACAGTAAAACTATTATGTGGTCTTAAAACCGAGTTTGTTCTTTATTTCCAGACACCCAATCACTATTGGTAACTTTAAATATAGCAAGTAGACAAGCTAATGTTTAATATTTTGCACCAAATAATGAAACGGTTTTTGCTCCAAAACATAATATATATATATATATATATATATATATATATATATATATATATATATATATATATATATATATACACACACATATATATATATATATATATATATATATATATATATATATATATATATATATATATATATATATATATATATATATATATGATATGCAGGTAAACCCTTCATATGCGTAACAGCTCCTGTTCGTTTTTATTTTTGATTAAATAAAAAAAAAACAAGTTTTTTTAACTGAAAGTAAGGAGCGACATTAAAACTTAAAGCGCACAGAAATTACTTCGTATATGAAAGAGGCTGCTTCCTCATCAACGCCCCGTTCTTTACGCTAAAGATTGACTCTTTCTCTCAATTCTTCTTTTTAAAACAGCAAACAACTTTAGCGTAAAGAGCGGGGCGTTGATGAGGAAGCAGCCTCTTTCATATACGAAGTAATTTCTGTGCGTTTTAAGTTTTAATGTCGCTCCTTACTTTCAGTTAAAAAAACTTGTTTTTTTATTTAATTTCTGAACGTTTTTGAATCAATGCATGTTTTGATTTTGGCTCTCCGCAGAGGAATAATCAAAACGAAATTTGCATATTATTTTTTTTTTTGGCTAAATGGCTTTCTCATAATTTTGATCGAATGATTTTGAGAAAAAAAGAGCGGGGGACGAAGCCTAGTTACCCTCCGATTTTTTGGTTAATTAAAAAGGTAACTAGAACTTTTAATTTTTTACGAATTTTTTTATTGGTAAAAGATTTACGTAACTTATAAATTAGCTTACGTAAAGAACTTTTGTATTCTCATGTTTTTATTACATATATGAGGGGATTCGCCCCTTCGTCAGTACCTCGCTCTTTACACTAAAGCTTAAATTTTATCCCAATTTATTAAGAATGACCCCTGAATCACAAAAGCCGTAGAATAAATAGTTGAAATTACTAAAAATACTTTAGCGTAAAGAGCGAGGTATTAGAAGGAGATGAGCCCCTCATATGGGTAATAATTTCTGTTTGTTTTAAGTTTTATTGCTGTTCCTTACTTCCAGCTTAAAAACCTTTTTCACAATTATTTTTTAATTATTTTTTTTTAAATAATGCTAGTAAATCCTGCTCTCCCTTCATAGAAATTAACTTCTCCCATGACAAATTCTCGATGGAAAGTTCCTCCAGCATATCCCCCTCTTCTCAACCTTTCCCCCCAACCAAAAAAAATCCTCCTGAAAACGCCTGTATACTTTCCAATAACCATTACTATATGTAAGCACAGGTCAAAGTTTGTAACTTGTTGCCCCTCCCACGGGGACTTTGGGGGAGTAAGTCGTCCCCAAAGACATAGTTATAAGGTTTTTCGACTACGCTGAATAAAATGGCTATCTCAGAATTTTGATCCGTTGACTTTGGGAAAATAATTAGCGTGAGAGGGGGCCTAGGTGCCCGCCAATTTTTTTGGTCACTTAAAAAGGGCACTAGAACTTTTCATTTCCGTTAGAATGAGCCCTCTTGCAACATTCTAGGACAACTGGGTCGATACGATCACCACTGGGAAAAAAAACAAAAAAGAAAAACAAAAAAACAAATAAACACGCATCCGTGATCTGCCTTCTGGCAAAAAATGCAAAATTCTACATTTTTGTAGATAGGAGCTCAAAACTTCTACAGTAGGGTTCTCTGATACGCTGAATCTGATGGTGTGATTTTCGTTAAGTTTCTATGACTTTTGGGGGGTGTTTCCCCCTATTTTCCAAAATAACGCAAATTTTCTCAGGCTCGTAACTTTTGATGGGTAAGACTAAACTTGATGAAACTTATATATTTAAAACCAGCATTAAAATGCGATTCTTATGATGTAGCTATTGGTATCAAAATTCCATTTTTTAGAGTTTTGGTTACTATTGAGCCGGGTCGCTCCTTACTACAGTTCGTTACCACGAACTGTTTGATGCTGCTCCGTACTTTCAGTTTAAAAAACTTTTCATATTTATTTTTTATTGTTTTTTTTTCTAATAGTACTAGAAAATCCTGCGCCCCCTTCATTTTAATTCTCTTCCCCCTTGACAAATTCCCCCATGGAAAGATCCTCTCACGTAACCTTCATCCCCCCGTAAGATTTTCGACTATGGTTAATAAAATGACAATCTCAGAATTTTGATTCGGTGACTTTGGGGAAAAATGAGCGTGGGAGGGGGCCTAGGTGCCCTTCAATATTTTTGGTCACTTAAAAAGGGCACTAGAACTTTAAATTTCCGTTAGAATGAGCCCTCTCGCGACATTCTAAGACCACTGAGTTGATTTCCCACCCCTGGGGAAAAATAACAAACAAAAAAACAAATAAACAGTCATCCGTCGTCTGTCTTCTGGCAAAAAAATGCGAAATTTCACATTTTTATAGATAGGAGCTTGAAACTTCTACAATAGAGTTCTCTAATACGCTGAATCTGATGGTGTGATTCTCGTTAAGATTGTATGACTCTTACGGGGTGCTTCTCCCTATTTTCTAAAATGAGGCAAATTTTCTCAGGCTCGTAACTTTTGATGGGTAATACTAATCTTGATGAAATTTATACATTTAAAATCAGCAATAAAACGCGATTCTTTTGGTGTAGCTGTTGGTATCGATATTCTATTTTTTAGTGTTTCAGTTACTATTGAGCAGGGTTGCTCATTACTACAGTTCATTACCACGAACTGTTTGATTAACTAAATCAAAAGATTGTGAATGTATCCAAGCTGTTAAAGAGCATAGGTATTCAAGTAAACTAAATTAACGCTACTATTTGAGTCAAGATTTTTTAAAGGGCGTATGTTGTTAAAAATTGTTGAAAAATATTCTCCAGCATAAAAAAAGCAGACCGGGCTATAATTTCTTTAAAAAAACCGAGAAGATTTAAAATATTATTTTCTATTTCCCAGAAAAGACTATTTCAATAAAACGCTAACGGAAATTAATTAAAAGAACTTTTTCCACGAGATAAGTTTTTCAAAGAAAAGTAAAGAACTCCATTAAACCATAAAGGGGCAAAAATAAAATCAAATAATCTACCAAGCGTAAAACTACCACAAGTCAGCATCGGTAAATAAATGAAATCCAAAACGAACAGAAATTACAATAAATAACCGAGTCAAACTCAAAACGAGCATAAATTAACAAGAGTAGGGCTCAAAACATCTATGCCTTCCCAAGGCCAGAACATAATTTGCACTTTACTGAAAATACATAATTTGCAATTTACTGAAATTTCTTTAAATATTTTCAGCTTCATAACTTTAATAAATCAAATATTATTAACATTTCAAGGAATAAATAACAACATATGTGTATTAAACTGACATGGTACATTCATTTGTATTTTTTCAGTAGAGTGCAAATTATATTCTGGCCTTGGGAAGGAATAGGGTCTTGAGCCTTACTCATGTTAATTTCCGTATACCTCCCATACCTTGCCATACTCTTACCTTCAGACTCAGGGGGTTTCTTTCAATCCCAAAAGCCTTGTTATATGATCTTTTGGCTATATTAAATAAAATACCTATCTTAAAACTTGAATTGAATGCATTTTGGTAAAATACGACATGTGTGGGTGTGGGGGGTAGCTGCCCTTCGATCATGGTTGCACTGAAAAAGGGCACTACAACTTCTGATTAAAAATCCTATGAGACCCCTATGAAAACCTTCTATGCCCCAAGGGTATAACTTGTAACCCTTTCCCTGAGGACTTTTTTTGGGGGAGGGGGGTCGTCCTTAAAAACACAATTTCCGGATTATTCAACTACGCAGAACAAAATAGCTGTTCCAAAGTTTTGAGTGGATGTGTTTGGGGAAATGACGGGTTAGAGGGGGAGGAGGGACTGTCCTCCAATCGTTTTGACGATTAAAAAGGACACTAGCCCTTTCAATTTTCAAGCGAATGAGCCCTTTTCAAAGTTTCCATGACGGCTACTTCTAAACGAAGCGCCCTGGTCTAAAAAAAAAAAAAAAAAAAAAAAAAAAAAAAAAAAAAAAAAAAAAAAAAAAAAAAAAAAAAAAAAAAAAAAAAAAAAAAATGTACCAACATCCTTCTTTACATAGTCAGCGCTATCACGCTGACTATGATTCTAAATCTGTAACGCCCGTTAAATTTAAATTTACCCATCCAAATTTTTAGATCCTGAGAAAATGATCTTGATAATAATTACGTTATGAAATTGTGCATATCGGAGACCCCAATCTACAGACCATTAAATTTGTGGGGAAAATTTTCCAGAGAAGGATGATCAAGGACATGTTTCTTGTCTGTTTGTTTGTTTTTTCTTTTTTTCCAGGCGTGGCTGTATTCAGCTAATTGTCGTAAAATGTAGGGCAAAGGCTCACGTGAAAAGAAATTGAGTAACAGCAAACAGAAATTGAGCAACAGCAAAGTGGTATTTTCTGACTTCTTGTGGTGCAAAATACAAATATTTTCTTAAAAATATCCAAAACTCAATCAAATCAAGGTTTTGAAAGAGATTTCAATTTATAACTATCAAAAGAATACGCATCGAGTTACCCAATTCTTAAGGCAAGAATTTCAAACGGGGCTGATTTGCTGCTAAACATAAGTGTATTTCATATGGAATAATGGTTTCAAATGGTTAGTAAACACATTCGTTTTCTATTAAACAAAAAACACAAGACTTTTTCAAATGAAAATAAAAAGTAATATAACTTTAAACGGGCAGAAACATTCCGCATAATAGGGAGCCAGCCCTCTCCTTAGTCCCCGCTCTTTACTCTACAGTTTCATAGCACTATGTCGAAATCATTTAGGGGTGCAATCAACGTAGTTAATGAGTAATCGTAAGTGTATACTTACCTATTGCCTTTTAAAAATTTGAACTGATTTTTTTTTTTTTTTTTTCAAAGCAAATACATATTAATGAAGCTCCCAATTCTTGGGGCTTTGTAAAAAAAAAAAAAAAAAAAAAAAAAAAAAAAAAAAAAAAAAAAAAAAAAAAAAACATTCCATCTCCCTTTATGTTCTGATTAGTCCTTCGTAAAGCATTGGAGACAAAAAAATCAAACTTTATTTTGAAGAGTAGGAGGATAAGGAGGAAGAGTCTCGATTACTTTTGCGATAATTTATGTTGGTCTAAATGTTAAAATAACTCTTTATTTTCATTGAGAAATTTTTATTTTTAACATAAGCGAAGGCCAGGCTACTCTGCCTCGAAGCATAATGTCTATTAATTGTTTCCAATGTAACTGAAGGTGAAAAGATTTTTATTCTATGACGATCAGCAACTGATTGTCAGATGAACACTTTACTGATAATTCGGAAAAAAAACGTCATTGCGCAACACTATAATAAAACCTTTAAAAAAGGCAAAGACGACTAATTGACATATCAACTATCTGTGGTTTGTATGTATCACCCATCTGTTTGCCACATAAAGCCACCAGGAAAGGTCATGTTACTTATAGGGTATAATGAGTAAGGAGCTCATTCGGAATTTTTTTCCTCGTTACAAAATTCTCACATGCCTCCTGAAGTCAAGTTGTATCGGATAAAGTACCAGCTAATCTTCAAGAAATCCCCCCACGATTTCAAGCTTTTCATATTGTTGTCAAATAATTCCCAAGAGCTGCGTCCTTGGATTTATTGTTTATGCCACGTGTGTAGCAAGCCAGAAAGTACTATCAACAGCAACAACAAGTATAACTAAAAGAGAGTCTATTTTCCCTTTCTCAGTGGAAGATGTGGAATAACTTATGACAGTTGCTCTCCAGGTCATCAGTCAGGTTTAAACGGCTCTAGAACTGCGTCCGGAGTAGGCAAAATAATTTAATCTCTTTTTTTCTTTTTCTTAAAGGTTTTAAGACACAATTGACACAATTTTTCTACTTATAAATTAACATGGGGGGTAATTTGAAGAAATTTGTTCAAAATACAATTATTTATGAATATGTTTTGTCTCGGTAAGATTTTTTAAAACGGGACATCTCGATCTTCCGATTTGTCGAAAAAACGGGTATCTGTATTAATAAATTAAAGAACTTATTGCCGGAGTCAATTAAAGATCTACGAAATTATAAGAGGATCAGAGTTAATTGATTGCAATGCCATGGGAGTCATCTGAAAATCCTTAACTGTCACTTACATTTGCAAGATTAGGTTATACACAGTCCAGGCTCATAGAGCGATTATTTTTGTTCTTTCGAAGGGAAGACATATACAGATGATTTTACAAGGCGAGAGGCTTAATAAGGCTTTATAAAGAAAATTGCCGAAAATATTTCAAATATGATTTGAAGTTGTGTGTCTGCTCTTTAGGAGATGGGGGACATGTCCCTACCATAAAACTATAAGTCGGTATTTTTGATTAGTTTGAGTTTGAGAAAATAAAATGATATACCCTTATCAGAGTCCCCATCCTTTAGTGCGATTAAATAAAAAAAACGTGTTTATTCATCTGAAATAACGAGCAACGTTAAAGGTTAAAACGAACAGAAATTGTTCAGTATACAAAAGGGGTTGCTTATTCCTCAATACCCTGCTCAATATGCTTTTATAAAATATATAATACCCTGCAATGTGCTTTTATAAAAGCTTACAATTCTAACTAAACGACTTATGTGTTTCGAGAGTCGTTCTACAAGAATTGAGATAAAGGTTACAAATTCAGCCTAACGATTGAACTATCGAGGAGAAGACAACCCCTTTCTTATGCAAAATAATTTCTGTTCGTTTCAAGTTTCAACATTGCTCCTTACCTTCAGTTAAAAAAAACGTGTTTTTTATTTAATTTTTTATCGTTTTTCAAATAATACCATGAAATTCACAGAACCCCCCTCCCCCTTGCAAATATTCCTCTATCTAAGTTGTCCCCCCCATGTAAAATACTCCCCCGAGAAATTACCCTCGAAAAACTTAATCCTCGCTGCTAATTCTAACCAGAGAATGTCTTGCGGACGATTCCTCCTGAAAGATTCTCCGTAGCCTGTTTGTATTAGAAAAAAAAACGATATTTGCTATTCTATTTCTGATGCTTTTCAAGCCGTGCCAAAAAACCCCTATGTTGAAATTTTTCCTGGAAATCCACTACCCGCATCCCCACCCCAAATAGAAATTTTCTCCTGCGGAAAATTCCCCATTGGAGGATTTCTTCTGGTAATAATTCCCCTGTGGAGAATTTATCTTGCAGACGCCCCCCGGAGAAAAATTCACAAAATAATTTCCAGCCTCACTGAAAATTTTCCCGGACCATTCCCCCAAACGTCTCCGCATGTAAAATTAAGTTGACAAAGATAAATTAAGACAACTAAAATGGATTTCTTATATGAATTAAATGAGAAAACAAGTTTTTTCTGCAACTGAAAGTAAGGAGCAACATTAAAACTTAAAATGAACAGAAATTATTACGTATATGAGGGGTCACCCTCTCCTAGTACCTCGCTCTTTACGCTAAGGTTTGATTTTTGTTCCAGTTATTTAAAAATGACTCCTGAATCACAAAGGCCGCTGAATTAGAAAAATAAGCTCTTTTAAAAGTTCTAAAAAAAATTCAGCGTAGAAACCGAGGTATTGAGGAGAGGAGACCCCCTTCATCTACGTAAAAATTTTGTTCGTTTCAATTTTTAATGTTGCTCCTTACTTTCAGTTGAAAAATAAACTTGTTTTTTTACTTAATTTCTGACAAACAATTAACCGGTCTCACCTCCATGGAAGACTCCCTTCTCCCCATGAAACATTCCTCCATGAAAAGATCCTCCCACACAGCCCCTTCAATCCACCAGAAAAATTCCTCTTAAAAAACGTCTGTATACTTCCCATTAGCCAATACTGTATGTAAACAATGGGCAAAGCCCATAGTTTGTAGCCTTTCTCCCGAGGACTGTGGGGGGTCAATTCATCCTCAAAAACATAGTTATTACATTTTTCAACAATGCTGAAAAATTACTATCTAAAAATTTTGGTTGGGCAACATAGGGGAGAATAAGAACGTGGGAGGGGGGCTTTGCTTTTCGATCAAATGACCCCTCTCCCAATCTTCAGCGATCACTGGTTCGATACGATTACCCCCTGGAAAAAAACCACATCCGTGATTTTTCTTCCGACAAAAAATGCAAAATTCCACATGTTTTTACATAGGAGCTTGAAACCTCTACAGTAAGGTTCTCTCAATGGCGGATCCAGGGGGCCGGGTTTTTTTTTTTTCTTTTTCACTCTTTTTATAGAATAAATTTGTCGATTTGGTCAGTTATTGGCACCTTTGTCACATTAACCCCCCTCCCAAAGAAAAAAAAAATTTTGCTCATTGGCACCTATGCCAAATTACCACCCCCTAGATTTTACTCTAGACCCCCCCCCCGGTTCTCTGGTATGCTGAATCTGACCGTGTATTTTTTCATTGAGATCACTTGATGTTTTAGATGTGTTTCCTCCCTTTTTCAAAAATTGAGCAAATTTCCTCAGGCTCGTATTTTTTGATGAGTAACATTAAATTTTATAAAATTTACATATTTTTAATAAGCATAAAAATTCAATTCTTTTGATGGATCTATTGTTATCAAGACCCTATTTGTTAGAGTTTCGGGTACTATTGAGCCACGTCACTCCTTACTTATAGTTTGTTACCACGAAGTGTTTTATCCTTGCAAATTCCCTATGAAAAATTTCCCCCGGAAAGTTCAAATGCCTAAGACTTCCCTTCCAGCGATAAATTATCCCCGTAGAAAATGACCCTTAGGAAGAACAAAAAAAAGGAAAAAAACAAATGAACGTGCATCCATGATCTTTCTTCTGGCAAAAAAAAATATCCACACTTTTGCGGATAGGAGTTTGAAACCATTATAGTAGTGTTCTCTGATGTGTTGAATCTGATAGTGCAGTGCAATCTTCAGCAAGATTCTGACTTACATGACATATTTCCCCCTTTTTTAAAATCAGGTGAATTTTCTGAGACTCGTAGCTTTTGAAGGGTATTATTAAAATTAATAAATCTTATATATTAGGAATCAGCATAAGAAGTCAATTCTTTTGATGTAGGCCTATCCATGATTATTCAAGTTCTGATTTTTAGAGTTGTGGTTATCATTGGGCCGAGTCGCTCCTTACTTACAGTTCATTTCCATGAACTGTTTGAAAAGGCGGAATTGTATTGCATGGATTGACTGCAGCAATTATAACTGTTGGGTTACAATTATGAACTAACAGGTACGATCCCCTCGCCCGAGCAAAAATATTAATTTTCTAATTCACATTTGCTATTCGCCGTTGAGCTAATCAACAATGATGAGATAAAATAAAAAGATAAAACGGAAATAAGTCTGGTTAAAATCTGACATCATTTTCATTTAAAATTAAAGGAAAGTTAAAACGGACCAAAATAATAACGAACAATTTGATCTCATTTAATATTAACAGAAATTTAAGAAATAAGAACGAGGCTACCGTCCTCTTAAAACCACTTAAAGGCTAAAGTGTAATTTGTGCTTTCCTGAAAACAGTTTATATTTTTAACATACTTTCACTTTTTCATTATTATGTTAAAAAATTAAATTATCCACAAACTTAGAGGAGTTCTCTTTTTTGTGTCATTACATTTGAAATCATCAATTTAGTATCGCTACACAATAAATTTCGATCAATATTTATTCCCTTTTGAATCTATTTCTTTCAAACGTATAAGAACTCATTAGGAGAACTAATTTATCCATCAATTGAAAATATTGCGTCAGCCGACTAAACATATTGCTTCAAAATTTAATATTTTTATTTTAATTTATTTAATTGACAATTGTCTATATGTTTTAAGCTAAATGGAACTAAAACTTAAATAGTAACAAACCAATGTTCTTTGAGATTATCAATTAGCAGAAGTTACTCATTTTAAACACATTCAAAATGCTCTTAAATAAATATATATTTAATTAATGTCTAAAAGGATTTATGTCCAGTTTCCTTAAAAAAAAACTAAGGTTATGCCTTTTGATAATATAATTTCCTATGTTTTCAACGATGTTTTCCTTGGATAAAATCTCTAACACATCTCGTCAACAAAGACAACCGATAAACAATAAGATCATATCAAACAGTTCGTGGGAACGAACTGTAGTAAGGAGCGACCCGGTTCAATAGTAACCGAAACTCTAAAAAACGGAATTTTGAGACCAATAGTTACATAAAAAAAATTTAATTTTAATGCTGATTTTAAATAACCTAAGAAAATTCGTCTTATTTCAGAAAATAGGGAGAAACACCCCTTAAAAGTCATAGAATCTTAACGAAAATCCACACCATCAGATTCAGCGTATCAGAGAACTCTACAGTAGAAGTTTCAGGCTCCTATCTACAAAAATGAGGAATTTTGTATTTTTCACCACAAGACAGATCAGGGATGCGTGTTTATTTGTTTTTTTCCCCAGGGGTGATCGTATCGAACCAGTGGTCCTAAAATATTGGAAGAGGGCTCATTCTAGCGAAAATTAAAAGTTCTAGTGTCCTTTTTAAGTGACCAAAAAAATGGAGGGCACCTAGTCCCCCTCCCACGCTCATTTTTTCCCAAATTCACCGGATCAAAATTCAGAGAGCTATTTTATTCAGCATTGTCAAAAAAACCTAAATCTATGTGTTTGGGGACGACTTACTCCCCCACAGTCCCCGTGGGAGGGGCTGCAAGTTACAAACTTTGACCAGTGTTTACACATAGTGATTGCTTATTGGGAAGTGTACAGACACTTTCAGGGGTATTGCTGTGGATGGGGGGAGGGTTGTTATGTAGGTGGAGCTTTCCATAAAGGAATATTTCATGGAGGAAGAGAATTCCCATGAAGGGGGCGCAGATAGTTTTTTCTTAAAGAGCAATGAAAAAATAAATATGAAAAAATTTTTCAACTGCAAATAAGGAGCAGCATTGAAACTTAAAACAAACAGAAATTATTCCGCATAAGAGGGGTTCATCTCCTCCTAATAGCTCGCTCTTTAAGCTAAAGAAATCTTATTAATTTCAGCTATTTATTCTACGGCCCTTGTGATTCAGGGGTCATTCTTAAGGAATTGGGACAAAATTTAAGCTTTAGTGTAAAGAGCGAGGTATTGACGAGGGGCGAACCCCCTCATATACGTAATGAAAACATACGAATTTAGAAGTTTGTTACGTAAGTTAATTCGTAATTTATGTATATTTTTACTAATAAAAACGTTCGTAAAATTAAAAGTTCTAGTTGCCTTTTTAAGTAACCAAAAAATTGGAGGGTAACTAGGCCTACTCCTCATATCCGGGGGAGCATGCACTTAATGTTTAGCTTTAACCAAGTCAAGTCGCAATTCGAGTCAAATCTTGCCTTGAGACTATTTAAAGTAGCTCACTGCAAACTTTATCTTGACTCAAAAACATGTCGATTTTTAGTCGAACCTGGACGAACGACCATATCAAACAGTTCGTGGTAACGAACTGTAGTAAGGAGCGACCCGGCTCAATAGTAACCAAAACTCTAAAAAATGGAATTTTGAGTAAGGAGCAACGCCCCCTAAAAGTCATAGAATCTTAACGAAAATCACACCATCAGATTCAGCGTATCAGAGAACCCTACTGTAGAAGTTTCGAGCTCCTATCTACAAAAATGTGGAATTTTGCATTTTTTGCCAGAAGGCAGATCACGGATGCGTGTTTATTTGTTTTTTTGTTTTTTTGTTTTTTTTTTGTTTTTTTTTTCCCAGGGGTGATCGTATCGACCCAGTTGTCCTAGAATGTTGCAAGAGGGCTCATTCTAACGGAAATGAAAAGTTCTAGTGCCCTTTTTAAGTGACCAAAAAAATTGGAGGGCACCTAAGCCCCCTCCCACGCTAATTATTTTCCCAAAGTCAACGGATCAAAATTCTGAGATAGCCATTTTATTCAACGTAGTCGAAAAACCTTATAACTATGTCTTTGGGGACGACTTACTCCCCCACAGTCCCCGTGGGAGGGGCAACAAGTTACAAACTTTGACCTGTGCTTACATATAGTAATGGTTATTGGGAAGTATACAGGCGTTTTCAGGAGGATTTTTTTGGTTTGGGGGAGGGGTTGAGAAGAGGGGGATATGCTGGGGGAACTTTCCTTCGAGAATTTGTAATGGGAGAAGAAAATTTCCATGAAGGGAGAGCAGGATTTACTAGCATTATTTAAAAAAAAAACAATTAAAAAATAAAAGTGAAAAAGCTTTTTCAGCTGGAAGTAAGGAACAGCAATAAAACTTAAAACAAACAGAAATTATTACCCATATGAGGGGCTCACCTCCTTCTAATACCTCGCTCTTTACGCTAAAGTATTTTCGGTAATTTCAACTACTTATTCTACGGCTTTTGTGATTCAGGGGGTCATTCTTAATGAATTGGGATAAAATTTAAGCTTTAGTGTAAAGAGCGAGGTACTGACGATGGGGCGAATCCCCTCATATATGTAATAAAAACATGAGAATACAAAAGTTCTTTACGTAAGCTAATTTATAAGTTACGTAAATCTTATACCAATAAAAAGATTCGTAAAAAATTAAAAGTTCTAGTTGCCTTTTTAATTAACCAAAAAATCGGGGGGGCAACTAGGCTTCGTCCCCCGCTCTTTTTTTCTCAAAATCATTCGATCAAAGTTATGAGAAAGCCATTGAGCCAAAAAAAAAAAAAATATGCAAATTTCGTTTTGATTATTCCTCTGCGGAGAGCCAAAATCAAAACTGCATTGATTCAAAAACGTTCAGAAATTAAATAAAAAAAAAAAAGTTTTTTCAACTGAAAGTAAGGAGTGACATCAAAACTTAAACGCACAGAAATTACTTCGTATATGAAAGAGGCTGCTTCCTCATCAACGCCCCGCTCTTTACGCTAAAGTTTTTTACTGTTTTAGAAAGAAGAATTGAGAGAAAGAGTCAAACTTTAGCGTAAAGAGCGGGGCGTTGATGAGGAAGCAGCCTCTTTCATATAGGAAGTAATTTCTGTGCGTTTTAAGTTTTGATGTCACTCCTTACTTTCAGTTGAAAAAACTTGTTTTTTTTATTTAATTTAGCGAGGAAGAATAGTCTTGACGATCATAGTGATGGTTGCTTGTCTGGTAATAGAAATGGTCATTTAGTTTAGTAGTAATAAATTCCCAGCATTAAAACGGTTTGAAATTACCTACGTCACCGAAAAGAAAATTTGCGCCTTGGGTGCTTGATTCTCATAATTGAAATTTTAATTTAGGAAATGGCCTTAAACCCTTCTTTATTTTCATGGGCTCAATTAAAGCTAAGCCAAAAATCACTTGGCTATTATTGAAAAGATAGCTTGAGGCATATAATTTCTGTTGCTTTGGTTGCATTTCACCATGGTTCACTGGTTACATGGACATTTAAGACGACTGAAGTGGATATATTCTTAATAGAAACTGTTTCTACACAATAATAAACTCTATGAGTTATATCACACCTAATATATAGGCATAAGGTACGGTGACGAGTTCCAGCTTTATGACAATACCCATAAGCTTTCATCTGCCCAAGCATTTACAGTCTAAAAGGCGAGAACAAAGATATGTGTGTCCAAACAGATTCAAACATCATGAAAAGATCACAGCAGGAGTTGGTGACGCTTGTGGTCTGTTGCTCTCCGGGAAACTTAGTGAAACACATCGGGGTGCTGGAAAACCACCCATGACCATCATTGATATTCTGTGAGTAATGTGTTGTATCAGAAGTATCGTTAGTACGGGAGGTCTTGGGATTGTTGTTAGAAGGGGTTATGTGACTAGGCAAGTTTTGATTTGGCACTCACCTTTGAAGCGGATCTATTCAAAGAGATTGTATGCCTCTTCCCTGTTGAGTAGTTGTCTATTTGGCATTCTCATCTTCATTGATAGTATTGATGATTTTGACAAATTTTCTTGAATCAGGCTTCCGCTAAATTCCACCTCACTATAGGATCAATAACTATTACAGGGTACTGTTCGAGATGGGTACAGCACTCAAAAGAACATGAATATATTTAAGTTTTTAACGATGGTTATACCCTTAGCCTGCACACCATATTTGTTTTATATTTCATTCGTTATTTATACGACTGAGTAAAAAAAAAAGTTTTTTCAACTGAAAGTAAGGAGCGACATTAAAACTTAAACGAACAGATTTTATTCCGTATATGAAAATTACTGTCCCCTCCTCAATGCCCCGATCTTTACGCTAAAGTGTTTTATTGTTTAAAAAAATAGAGCTGTGAGAAAGAGTCAAACTTTAGCTTGGAAAGCAGGACGTTGAGGAGGGGACAGCCCCTTTCATATACGGAATAAAATCTGTTCGTTTTAAGTTTTAATGTCTCTCCTTACTTTCAGTTGAAGAAACTTTTTTTTTTACTCAATCGTATAAATAATGAATGAAATATAAAACAAATTTCCTTTCAGTTAAAAAAACTTCCTTTCAGTTAAAAAAACTAGTTTTTTTATATTTAATTTCTGGACATTTTTGAATTAATACAGGTTTTGATTTTGGCTCAACGTACATGAATAATTAAAACAAAATTTGCATGTTAATTTAAATCACTTAAAAGGCCACTAGAATTTATCGTTTTATTTACGAATGTTTTATTAGAAATAAATAAAAATAACTTACAAATTAACTTGTGTAACGAACTTCTATATTCGTATATTTTTATAACGTATATGAGGGGGTTCATCCCCTCGTCAAAACCTCACTCTCTACACTAAAGTTTTATTTTGTTTCAATTCTTTAAGAATGACCCCTGAATCACAAAGGCCCTTTAATTAGAATTAAATAAAAAAACTAATTTTTTTTAGCTGAAAGTAAGGAGCGACATTAAAACTTAAAACGAACAGAAATTACTCCGTATATGAAATGAGTTGTCCCCTCCGCAATCCCTCGCTCTTTACGCTAAAGCTTTAAATTGTTTTAAAAAGTAGAATTTTGGCAAAGAGTCAACTTTAGCGTAAAGAGCGAGGGATTGCGGAGGGGACAACTCATTTCATATACGGAGTAATTTCTGTTCGTTTTAAGTTTTAATGTCGCTCCTTACTTTCAGCTAAAAAAAATTAGTTTTTTTTATTTAATTTCTGAACGTTTTTGAATTAATGCATGGTTGGTGTTGGCTCTCCGCACATAAATTATTAAAATGGAATTTGTATATTAATTCTTTTTTTGGCTAAATGACTTTCTCTTAGTTTTGATCAGACGATTTTGAGGAATAAGGGGTGGAGAAGGAGGCCTAGTTGCGCTCCAATTTTTCGGTTACTTAAAAAGGCAACTAGAACTTTTAATTTTTAACGAACGTTTTTATTAGTAAAAAATATACGTAACTTAAGAATTAACTTACGTAACAAACTTTCATAACCTTATATTTTTATTATGTAAACGAGGGGATTTGTACCCTCGTTAATACCTCGCTCTTTACACTAAATCGTAAGTTTTGTCCCAATTCTTTAAGAATGACCCCTTAAAGAATAAATAGTTGAAATTACTAAAAATACTTTAGCATAAAGAGCAAGTATTTATCTCCTCCTAAATACCTCGCTCTTTATGCTAAAGTATTTTTAGAACCCCTCATATGCGTAATAATCTCTGTTCGTTTTAAGTTTCAATGCTACTTCTTCCTTTCATTCGAAAAAACGTTTTCATGTTTATTTTTCATTGTTTTCTTATAGTAATGCTAGAGAATCCTGCGCCCTTGTCATTGAATTTTTCTTCCCCATGACAGATTCCTCCAAGGAAAGATCCTCCAACATAGCCCCCTCTCCTCAGCCCCACCCCCAAACAAAATAAAATCCCCCTGAAAACGTCTGTACACTTCCCAATAACCATTACTATATGTAAACACTGGTCAAAGTTTGTAACTTGCAGCCCCTCCCCCAGGGATTGTGGGGGAGTAAGTCATCCCCGAAGACAAAGTTATTATGGTTTTCGACTATGCTGAACAAAATGGCTATCTCAAAATTTTGATCCGTTGACTTTGGGAAAAAAATGAGCGTGGGAGGGGGCCTAGATGCCCTCCAATTTTTTTGGTCACTTAAAAAGGGCACTAGAACTTTTCATTTCCGTTAGAATTAGCCCTCTTGCGACATTCTAGGACCACTTGGTCGATACGATGACCCCTGGGGAAAAGAAAAAAAAAAAAAAAAAAAAAAAACAAACAAACAAATAAACACGCACCCGTGATTTGTCTTCTGGCAAAAAATACAAAATTCTACATTTTTGTAGATAGGAGCTTGAAACTTCTACAGTATGGTTCTCTGATACGCTGAATCTGATGGTGTCATTTTCGTTAAGATCCTACGACTTTTAGGGGGTGTTTCCCCCTATTTTCCTAAATAAGGCAAATTTTCTCAGGCTCGTAACTTTTGATGGGTAAGACTAAACTTGATGAAAATTATATATTCAAAATCAACATTAAAATGCGATTCTTTTGATGTAGCTATTGATATCAAAATTCAATTTTTTAGAGTTTTGGTTACTATTGAGCCGGGTCGCTCCTTACTACAGTTCGTTACCACGAACTGTTTGATAAATAGGTCTTTTGAAATTACTGAAAATACTCCAGTGTTAAGAACAAGGCAATGAGGAGGGGAAGAAATCCCTCATATACGTAATAATTTCTGTTCGTTCTAAGTTTTAATGTTGCTCCTTGTTTTTTTTTATTTAATTTATGAATGTTTTTGAATTAATGCAGGTTTTGATTTTGGCTGACCGTACATGAATAACTAAAACGAAATTTGCATATTAATTTTCCTTTTTTTTTTAGCTAAATGGCTTTCTAAAAGTCTTGATCGGACGATTTTGAAAAATAAGGGGTGGGGGAGGGGGCCCAGTTGCCGTACGATTTTGTTGGTTACTCAAAAAGTCCGCTAGAACTTTTAATTTTATTTTATTAACGTTTTTCATTAGTAAATAATATACATAACTTACAAATTAACTTACGCGACAGACTTCTATATCTGTATATTTTTATTTCGTATATGAGGGGGTTTACCCCCTCGTCAATTCCTCGCTCTTCACAATAAAGTTCGAATTTTGTTCCAATTCTTTAAGAATGATCCCTGAATCACAAAGGCCGCTTAATTAGAATAAATAGCTCTTTTGAAATTACTAAAAATACTTATGCGTAAAGTGTGAGATATTGAGGGAGTGGATGGACCCCTCATAAAAATAATAATTTCTGTTTGTTTTAAATTTTAATGTTACTCCTTACTTTCAGTTGAAAAACTTGTTTTTTAATTTAATTTCTCTTTTTTAAGTAATGCGGGAGAATCCAGCGCCCCTTCATGGAAATTCTCTTCCCCCGTGATAAATCCCTCCTTTGAAAGATTCTCTCACATAACCCCCTCCCCACGACTCCCCCTCCCCACCACCAGAAGAATCCCCCCAGAAAACGTATATATACTTCCCAATAACCAACACTATATGTAAACAATGGGCAAAGTTCGTAACTTGCAGCCATTCCCCCGGGGACTGTGGAGGATTAAGTCGTCCTAAAAGACATACTTTTAAGTTTTTTCGAATATGCTGAACAAAATGGCTATCTTTTTTTTGATCCTATAACTTTGGGAAAGAATGAGCGCGGGAGGGGGACTAGTTACCCTAAAAAAATTTGGCCTCTTAAAAGGGGACTAGAACTTCCAATTTTCACTAGAATGGTCCCTCTCACAACATATTAGGACCACTGGAAAGATTTGATTACCCCTAAAAAAAAAAAAAAAAAAAACACACATCCGTGATCTTTCTTCTGGAAAAGAAAAATACAAAATCCCACATTTTCGTAGATAGGAGTTTGAAACTTCTACAGTAGGGTTTTCGAATACGCTGAATCTGATGGTGCGATTTTCATTAATTCCGTGAATTTTATGGGGTGTTTTTCCTTTTTTCCGAATTTATGGCAAATTCTCTGAGGCTCGTAACTTTTAATGGATAAAACTAAATTTGATGAAACTTATACATTTAAAATCAACATAAATATTTGATTCTATTGATGTATATATTGGTATCATAATTCCGTTTTTTAGTGTTTTGGGTACTATTGAGCTAGGTCGCTCCTTACTATGGTTCGTTACCACAAACTGTTTGATAATTTCAATAAGTCTCCACAGGCTCAAATATACCCTTTCAACTGAAGAACGGTGAAGTACATAATTTCATTCACAAGAAGCAAGAGTGTTTTATAACGTAAAATGAGCCCTAAGGTGCTATATATTTTTACCACACAAAACGCTTTATATTGTTTTACTTTTTATTAAAGCTCTAGTTTTGCATACTCCTAAAGACACAGGAAAATATCGTCAATCAATGTATTTTTACTAATTCTGTAGAGCTGCATGGGATACGAAGTGATCTTTTATAATTTGTTTAAGTTTCAACTTTGCTCTTTACTTTCATCGGAAGAATTTGGTTTTATGAAAATAATCTTTACTTCTTACGGTTTTATAGAAATTAAATACAAAAAGTTTTTCAAATAATAGCAAGGAGCCATATTAAATCTTAAAAGGAACAGAAATTCCGTATAATACGGGGGCTACCTCTTCCCAAACCCTCGTTCGTTACGCTAAAGTCTTAAATTCTTTAAAAAAAACTTCTCCTTCAATTTCAACGACCCTTGTGTTTGAGTAGTCTTTCTTAAGGGATTAACTAAGAAAAATTGTCCGAAAAAAAAGTTTTCTAAAAAAAAGTAAAGGCTCTATAAAACTTAAGATAAGAAGAAATAGGAACCTACAATAACTCAAGCTCAAAAAGACCAGAAATTACTATTAAAGAATAAATGGAACCCAAAAAGAACAGAAATTAAATAGACAATCTCAGCAAAAAAACGTAGAACAGGTAGTAATATAAATGAATAAATAAATCTTAAAACGAGTAATGTCTAAGCTGAATACGCAAATCAAGCTTAAAAACAACAAAATTATTTTGCAACCGAAGTATAAATGAAACCCAAAATGGACAGAAATTAAATAAACAATCATAGCAAAAAACATGCAATAGGTACTAATATGGATGAGTAAATAAATCTTAAAACGAGTGAGACCTAAATTGAACATGTTAATCTAGCTTGCAACGAACAAAAATCTCTAAAAACAGGAGTTTGGGTTTTGCCTCCTTCTCTCACTGTAAAAGTCAAAAACCTACTGCTTCACTGGCGCTTTACTGAAAACTATATGTGTTTTGAACAGTCTTGGAAAGTACAAAATCAAATTGAATATTTGATACATAATGTTATTTAATTGTTGAAACATCATCAGTTTAAGATTTAATTTTATTGTAACTTTATTTTCATTTTTATGCTGTAATAATTGCAAAACAAAATATTTGTAACATTATTCGTTTTCAGTGAAGCACTAAAGATCTAGTAGGCATTAGCCTTTTACAGTTAAGGAAGGGGGCTGAACTCTTGTTTGTAGTGAAGCTATATTTTTTCCTTGAACAGTCTTGGAAAGAACTAATAAAATTAAAACGAATATTCACTTTGACTCACTTTAACACTGTAAGAGTCAATAAGAACTTTCAATTTCCAAACAAATGAACCCCTTCTGAAGTTTATATGAGCAGCCCTTCCATACAAACCATATATATCCTCCGGGCATAACTTACAACGCCTACCCCCGGGCGCTGGTTGGGTTGTGTCCACCTGGATTTTTTGTTATCTAATCCTTGAACTAAGATTAAGATTTTATCGAATGCATTTGGGAAAAAGGGCATGGGGACTATTTGCGCTGCGATCACTTTCGACACCTAAAAAGGACACTCTAACTTCCGACTTCCAATCAAAAGAGGCCCTCCGAAGCTTCTACAACCATCCTTCCATATGAAGCGCCACCGGGGAAAAGAATTTGAGCGTTATGGCCTTGAGTTTGATGGGGAAGGCTAGTTGCCATCGGATCCCTTGACTCTTAAGAAGCGAACAAGAACTTTCAATTTTAAATCATTTGAGTCCCCTCCGATGTTCGTAGGACCAGTTCTTCCATAAAAACATTATATGCCCCCGTGACATAAATTACAACCCTTTCCCCATTTTTTTCTGGGGGGTTGTGATGACCCCGAGGTTTTTTCATTTGATCGTTGGTCTATTTCAAACAAAACGGCTATCTTAAAATTTTGATTGGATGCAACTGGGGAAAAAAGGTTGGGGGAGGAGGGTATATGCCCGCCAGTCACTTTTGGTGGCTCGTAATTAATTTAAATGGAGACTTCAATTTCCAATCAAACGATCCTCTTCTAATTTTTATGCGACCATCCCTTACATAAAAGCTTATCTGCACCCCGGGACATAACTTACAACGCTTCTCCCAGGTTCGGGGGGGTGGTGTTGATCCCTGAATTTTTGTTATTTGATCTTTAAATTATTTTGAACCAAATGGCTATCTAAAAATTTTGATCAAAGGCATTTGGGGAAAAAACAGCCTTGGGGGAGGGGGAGGGGGCTAGATGCCCTCCTATCTCTTTTGACTCATAAAAATGTACCTAGAACTTTCGACTTTCAATCAAATGAGCCCCGTCTGAAGTTTTTGCAACCTCCCCTTAGATTAAAACCTTTTATGCCCCAGGGCATAACATAAAACACTTGCCCCTGGGCTCTGGGGGCTTGTGTAGATCCTGGAGCTTTTACTATCTGATGTTTGAACTATTTTAACAAAATGGCTATGTCAAAACATTTTTTCCCCATTTTTTCCCCAGAGGCACTTCATATTGAAAAGGTCGTTGTATAAACTTTAAAGGCGGGTCATTCAATTGTGAATCGGGAGTTTTAGTGCCTTTTTTAAGAGCCAAAAGTGATCGGGGGCAACTATACCCTCCCCCCTCCACAAAAATCTTTTTTCCCCAAATACATCCGAAAATTTTGAGATTGCCATTTTATTAAAAATAGTTCAAAGATCATATAACAAAAACTCCGGGGTCGGCACAATCCCCCAGGGCACAGGAGCAGGTGTTGTAAGTTATGTCCTGGGGGCATATTTGATTCTTTTAGAAGGGATGATCGTATAAACTTCAGAGAATGCTCATTTGATTTGAAATTGAAAGTTCTAGCTCACTTTTAAAGAGTCAAAATAGATCGGAGGGTACTTATCCTCCCATGCCCTTTTTCCCCAAACCCATCTGATAAAAATTTTGAGAGAGCCATTTTGTTAGAAGTAGTCTCAACGCAGATAATAAAATATATGGGATCAAGACAACCCCCAGGGTCTGGGGGCAGGCGTTGTGTAAGTTATGCCCAGGGGGTATACTGGATTCTTATAGAAGAGATGCTCCTATAACCTTCAGAGAGGACTAATTTGATTGGAGATTGAAAGTTCTAGTTCACTTTTAAAGAGTCAAAATATATCGAAGGGCAATTAGCCCCCCCCCCCCGCCCTTTTCTCCAACCCTTCCAATAAAATTTTTGAAATGACACAGAAACTAGAAAACGCTACACGAAAACATGATTCCAGACACAAATATCTCATTCTTATAAAAAAAAAACTACTGTAAAAAGCCCTCTCAACCCGACTTTATCAAAGATAAACAAGTGAATACAGTAATTGATTGTGCCCAAAAAGTTGAGTTACTGAAAAGGCGCTTTAACGAACTTCTGAACCTCAACATAAATGTGACTCTAGAGCCGAAGAGCACGCCAACCTCGGTCTCAAAGGAGCCGTATAGTATAAACACGTCTCCGCCAGATCTTAACGAAATCAACAATGCCATCCGAAATATCTGACAACATAAGTCTGCAGGTCTGCAGGTATGCAAGTCTGCGACTATTCTACTATATAGATTCCAAACAGCGAGAGAGAAGCAAACACAGGAAAACCAGTCTGTATCAAACAGTTCATGGTAACAAATTGCAAGTAAGGGGCGATGTGGCTCAATAGTTACCGAAAGTCTAAGAATGATAGTCTTAATAACAATAGATATATCAAAAGAATCGAATTTTGATGCTTATTCAAAATATGTAAAATCCGTCAAATTTAATGGCACCCATAAAAAGTTAGGAACCTGAGAAAATTTACCCAATTTTAGAAAAGGAGAAAAACTCAAAATATCAAGTGATCTTAGTGAAAGTCACGCCACCAGATTCAGCATACTAGAGAGCCCTATCGTATGGGTTTAAAGCTATTATTTAAAAAAATGTGGAATTTTCCATTTTTTGTCGGAAGAAAGGTCACTGATGCGTGTTTTTTGTTTGTTTGTTTTATCTCAGGACAATATGGTGAAGACCGACACTTTGAAATTGAAATTGAGAGCTTTAGGTATTTGAAATTGAGTTTTAAGTATTAATTTCAAAGAGCCATCTTTAGTACGATTGGATGACCTGTGGAATAAAGACAAATAAATAAAAAAAACAAATATGCGTTGTGCCCTTATTAGGAAAAACACGAAGTTACGTATTTTGTTGTCATAGGAATGACAGCTTTGCTCTCGAGATCTCAGAAACTCCAACTTCAATTAGGTAATTTTACTAACATTAATCTTTCCTAATAATATTGATAGAATTTCCGACTTTTTCTACAAATTATGTAAATTTTCTTCTGCAAAAAACTTGATGTAAACTCTCAAACTTACTGAAGAACCAATCAGCATGAAAGCAGATTCTTTGGATGTAATGCATCCTTGCATATGAGCCATACAACTATTTACTAGGGGAAAAGTCTAAGCAGGTAATTTTATAAGATTCCATACAGAATATTAGATGTTTGATTGGAAAAGGTGAGAAAATCAAGTGAAATACAGGCAGGATCTAGGAAAAATCATTGTGCTCTAGATCAAATTTTATAGTGGATTCATTAGTTAAGAACTATGCTAGGAGAAGGGGTACTTCTTGTGATTGCAGCAAGACCATGTGTTTCCAACTCACCCAGTATCCGAACAAAACTTCTGAACGAGGGTCTTTCGTGATGGCGTATTTTGTGCCAATTTTTCGACGACCTTTAGCTAGCGTTTATCCCATATGTGAATGAACTTATGGAAAACTCCAGCAGTCTCCAGATCTTGCTAAACTACCGACCGCCAGTTTTAATGCTCTTTTTTAAGTGTTAAGCAAGAGGTATCTTTTTAATGAGATGGTCGGTGGGGCGATGCAAAACATATCCAATCTAGCCAAGCCAATGGAGCTAGATTATGCTTGACATTCTGTCAATACTTAAACCAAGTTCGTCAAATTAACGTTTCTGTCAAGTACTTAAAGAGGACTGGTGAGAGTACACAGCCTTGTTTAACATCCCCCTTTACATTGAAAAATGCCGACTATTACCCATAGGCTCTAACTTGGGATGTAAATCCCTCGTAATCGGCTTCCAATATGTCTGCGGATTATTTTGACATAAAATTTTCAAGAAGAAACTTCCGAGAGGTCTATCCTCCAGCTGGATCAAAGGTAGCATCGTAGTCTATAAATATATTGATAAGAGGGAGGTTATAACTTTCGCACTATTGCATAATCAAGCAGAGGGAGATATTTTAATTCGAGCATCCTCTTCTAGACTAGAATTAAATAAAAAAACTTTTTTCAACCTGCCCCCTCGTCACTACCTCACACTTTATGCTAAAATTTCAATTTTGTCTCAATCCTTTAAGAATGAAGTTTTTCGACAGACTTGAAAAAGAAGGCTATTTCAAAATTTCGATCAGGTGACTTTGGGGAAAAAATGAGCATGGGAGAAGGCTAGCTGCCCTTGAATATTTCCATTCATTTGAGAAAGGGCACTAGAAGTTTGATTTGCGATCAAATGAGTGTTCTCCTGATCTTCTACGATCAAAGGTTCGATATAATCACCCCTGGGAAAAAAACGAAAAAAAACCTGCATCAGCGATCTTTTTTCTGACAAAAATGCAAAATTCCACATTTTTGTAAATAGGAGGTTTAAACCCATAGGCTCTGGTATTCTCAATCTGATGGTGTGATTTTTATTAAGATCACTTGATGTTTTCAGTTTTTCCCCATCTTCTAAAATTGAGCAAATTTTCTAAGGCTCTCAACTCTTTATGGGTGCCATTACATTTGATGGTTTTTATATATTTTAAATAAACATCAAAATTCAATTCTTTTTATTATTGTTATCAAGACTGTCTCTTAAAGTTTAGGCTACTATTGAGCCGCATCACTCCTTACTTACAATTCGTTACAACGAACTGTTTGATACAGACTGGTTTTCCTGCCTTTGCCTCTCTCTCGCTGTTTGGAATCTATATAGTAGAATAGTTGCAGACTTGCAGACCTGCAGACCTGTAAACTTGTGTTGTCAGAGATTTCGGATGCATTGATGATTTCGGCAAGATCTGATGGAGACGTGTTTGTACTATAAGGCTCCTTTGAGACCGAGGGTGGCGTCCTCTTCGGCTCGAAAGTCGCATTTACGTGGGGGTTCAGAAGTTCACTAAGGCGACTTTTCAGTCACTCAACTTTTTGGCCAAAATCGGTTACTGTATTCACTTGTTTATCTTTGATAAAAGCGGGATGAGAGGGCTTTTTATAGTAGTTTTTTATTTAAGAATTGGATATATTTGTCTGGAATCCTGTTTTCGCGCAGCATTTTCTAGTTTGTGAGCCATTTCCATCCATTAACAGATGCTATCTTAAACTTAGCTCGATGGTCTTTTTCAGTTCAGCCTTCGACTGCTTGTTAATTTGAATTTGAACATTTCTATCTTCAAAAAATTCTAGGGATATTTTGATAATCTGCCTCTGTTTGAAGAGGTTGGAGTAGCCAAGCATATCGGCAGAAATTTCAGTGTTGGAGGTCCTAAATTGTAACCACATTTCTTTCGGATGTTCTACATCAGTGAATAGGGCATAATACTTGTTTTGGAGATAAAGAAACTCACATTTCATTTGGTCAGAAAACAGTTTAGTTATGTTCACTCTTCTCATATGTGCCTGTATCTTCATCGTGCTAAGACGGAGAAGGATCTTTGCTCCTTCAAGGTAAGATCGAGGGTAATATCACTGTTTACCCTGGATCCACTGCTGGATTTCCTAAAAGAACAGGTATCTTGAACAGAGCTTTGCTATCTTTTACTGACTAGGATATAATTTATTTCGGCTGCAGTGACATTATCATTAGAGTGTTTGGTGATCCGTTGTGAAGTCTGGTGTTGAAAACAAACGTTTAAAACCACTTGTTTATGGTCACAAGAAGAATAGATGATGCACTCAACATTTTCACATCGTTGTCCATATGTGTAGTGACTGATCACTTTATAGAGTCAGTGGTCAGTAGAGTTGACTCGGCTGCTCCGGTCTCTTGATACTATGAGGTAGTCCCGTTCAGGCGGTAGATTATGGTCTGTGTTTTTAGGTCTTAGGGCTGTATTCGATGTGGTTAGAAGGAACTTATTGATAAACAGTTTATTTGAGTTAAGGCCTTCTGACGAGTTTTTTAGGAATATGGGTTCATGCTCAATAGGTAGTTTAAAATGGTAGCAAGAGTTGTAAAATATCTCTCTAGATTTGTTGAAAGTAGAATTTGATTAATCGAAGGATGCACTGTTTTTCCGAGATTGTTTTCTCTGTCTCTGATTGAAATGATTGAAAATTTTGAGCAAAACCAGGCTTTGGTGGTAGAGCTTAATTTTACATGGTTCTTCGGTCCATTAATGGCTGCTAATATTGGCCTGTCGGCTGACTTAGCAAAAAACTACGGAGACTTTCGGATATTTTAGAGGTATATCAAATGGATGAAAAGTTATTGAATAGATAAATGAAAAGTCTTAAGAAATCAGTGGCTTTTATTTTCGGGAAAAATGAGAAGGGGTAATACCTGCCTGTTGTGGATGATTTTTTCTTAGGGTTAATAAAGGATGGCAAATGGGATAAGCGTGTAGTATTAGTTTCCAATAAGGAGAATGGGTAACAGAAAAGGTTCTAAGTAGTTCCTTTGGGTCAATAGGTCTTAACAATAGAAGTGGGTGTTTGAGTCAGAAATTAGGTCGGCAATGCAGCATGGAGCAGTAGTCTATGGTCTTGATTCGGATGCTACATTAGAAGAATTACAAATAAAGTATTGTAAAGGGATGATAAGTTTGAGTAAGATGGTTCATAATTTATCCATTAAAGATGATTTGGAAATTTCGTCTTTAAGAAGTAGAAGACTAGTAAAACAGACGAAGTATTGGGAGAGAGGGGTAGGTACGGATAAGCATAGGTTATTGAAACAAATATTCATGCATTTGGGCTATATAGAAGAAGATGTTCACTAATAGGATAGATTAAGGCAATTTTGGATTCGTATGGAACGTCATAGCCATGAACTATGGCTATGGAAGGAATCGGAGAGTAGAGATGTTTCTAAACAGGTAAACTCAACTTTAGATGGTCAGGAAATTCAGAAGTGGGCGTGTCAGATCAGAGCGTCTAACCCCCTTGGTTTGTATTCTAGGATAAAAGAGACATGAAGAGAAAAGTGGGAGAGGAGGTTATTTTGCATCTGGTTCGTGTAGGGATGATTTTGGATGGGTAATTTCCTGTAGCGATGATTTTATTCTACTTGGAATAACAGAAGATATTTGGGAAGGCTTAAAATGAAGAGAGCTCCTTACAGTGTCCAATTTGTGAAGAGCGGGAGGAAAACTTGTTCTATATTCCTGGAGTTCGCGAAGGGTTAACATAAGGGTCTTCAGAAAGAAAGTGTTAAGAGTGGATGTGAGGGAATACCCCTGGGTATAAAAATTATTGAAAAATAGGTGTTTCATTAGTATCAGATATCTGGTGCGGTTTATTCGTATGGGCATGACCACCATGAGGTTAGTATAATATAATTTTGTTTACATTAGTGCTCTTGAATGATGTTTTCCCTTATTTTGATCGTCTTGTTGAACTGTTTGGATCAAAATTTTTAATTGCTTATGTTCGTTTTCTTTTTTGTGTTATTTATAATATACTATACTCTTTTGTTTGTCAGTATTTTTTTTTAAGGTTTTGTTCGTTACTGGCACACGTCCAATTTTTTTTCCCTCTTTACTATCATGTAGCAAACAACTATAATTTCCTGGATTTTTTGAGTAGTTTAAGAGTACAAAGAATAAGTATAAAAGAATTTTTGTTAATTCAGTCAAATGGGATGGTGTAGTTGACATTAATTGCAGTTGGAAATTAATATAAGGTATTAATCACACTCTGTATACCCTATCATTGGCGTTTTTTTATTAGCGTTCTTTATCATCAACTTATTGTCTGTTTTTAGCAATTTGTTGCAGTGTTTGTGGTAATTAGTTGAATGAGAATATTTATTTTGGAAAAATAAAAATTTAGATGACTATGTTGTTTACACGGAAATTGTAAATTTTAAAAAATTGCCACTGCGCATAACCGAAAATAACCATTATTTACCATGGTATAAGATAACCATTAGTGTAGACCATAATAGATTTATCTAAAATCAAAACCAATTTTAGATGCTGGTAACTAATATATTACCTCATAATACTGAAGATTATAAGGATAAAGTAAAAGTTTAATAGTATTTCGACAGCTTGATAGTAGTTTGAAACATACTTTCAAGAAATAATAATGAAAGCTAATGTTTCCAAGATAAAACTGTCAAAGTAGGTTTTTCAGTTAAAAAGTAAAAAAAATAATAAAGTTTTTGGCCTTATTTCAGTCACTCATAACACTTCTTGTTCACTTTCTAATAACAAAAACTGATTTACAGAATTGCCAGATCGAGTCCGTGTTGTTCTGAAAGCTCGAGCTAATGCTTTTCTCTTAATGTTAGGAGCAAATTCGCTTTTTCAGCATGTTTTGAATTTGGCAAATGCATGTATATTAGAGTTTTTGGACTATCCAATCAAAAGTTGAAAATGTGCTAAAAAAATCTGAAAAATATTTTAGACAACTATAGACATCTATAGCCAGCCTTTCAACTCAAAATATAGATGCGTACAGACATCTCCACATCTGGTATAAGTCAAACGAATAATGCATGAACCGCAAGGCTTTAAAAAAGTGTACGCTGACTGAAATGTAACTTGAAGGATTATGAA
Organism: Artemia franciscana; assembly: GCF_032884065.1. NCBI lineage: Eukaryota > Metazoa > Arthropoda > Branchiopoda > Anostraca > Artemiidae > Artemia > Artemia franciscana. The sequence continues at coordinate 23,221,371 of NC_088878.1, forward strand.
GAATGTTTATAGTATATATTCGCTTTTATTTGACTAATTTCTTTAATAAAGTCGATGTTTCTAGTATCCAAGCGGCTACTACGATCATTTGACTAATTTACGCTTTTATTTTACTAACTACTTTAATAAATTATATGTTCATAGCTTCTGAGTGGATTCTGCGATCATTTGGCTAAATTTACGCTTTTATTTGACCAATTTCTTTAATGGAGTACACGCTCGTAGTTTCCATGCGGTTACTACGATAATTTGGCTAATTTGCACTTTTCCTTAACTAAGTTCTTCAATAAAGTACAGTTCCGTAGTATCCGAGTGGATGATCATTTGACTAATTCACGCATTTATTTGAACCATTTCTTTAATAGAGCAAATATTCATAATATTCGAGTGGATGCTACGATTATTTGACTAAATTATGCTTTGATTTGACCAATTTCCTTGATAAAATAAATGCTCGTAGCATCAGCCCGGAAAACTTAAATCATCTTTTATATATTGTCTAATCAAGGATTATTGTGTACCTCCCTATGACATTTAATTAGTTACTAGTTTCGTTGTAGTGTTTTTCTTTTGTTAAATTTTTGACCTTAATTCGTGTAATTTTCTTCACCTGAATCCAATGAGGTCGATAGCAAATTTATAATTTTTTTTCACACAATTTTTTGCATTCTTGCAAAACCTTCTTGCATCCTTTTTTTTGCATTCTTGTAGCAATATCTTGACTTCCTTATACTGAAGATTAATAAAAGGTTTACTTTCAATCGCAGACTATATTTGAAAGAAAAATTTATCATCCATTACAATTCCCAAACTATACGAATTCAGCGACTTTTAAAAAAGACAAAGAAAATATTTTTCTCTACAGGTCATTGTTTCTATCCAGACCTCGATACTTTTGATTCGTCTCTTTCAGCTTCTTAAGAAAACATCCGGAAGTTCGGTGATTTACTTAGAAACGCTTCATATCCCCGCACCTTTAAATGGCCTCACCCTGATCGTTTTTGTCTGTTTCCTTAAGTAACATCGTTATTTATTCCAGCTCAGTTAATCACATACGGTTCTTCTATTGACAGACTTCCTTTTATTTTTTTATTTTCCGAAGGATTAAACTAAGACTCGTAATTCCTTTGGTTTTGTTTAATAGTGACCTGGCGAAGACAAGCTCGAATTGAATTTTTCTTTATCTTAATATTTTTTAGTAATTGGGAATTTTTCATTTCTATTTAAGGGTTTCCAATAGGTAGATGAATAAATTATAAGTAAAGTTTCAAATATTAAAAAATCTCATTTCTTGATCGCGATAGAAGCACAGACAGAAACTGGGCTGTATAAAAGAAAATTATGTTTCTAACGATAACCGAAGATTTTTACTCATATTGCTCATATATAGCTCAAGATGGATTTAGACATCAAAAAGATGTACAAAGAAAGGATCTTAGACGGGGAGGGAGGTATCGGCAGTTTTGAGAAAGCACCTCCATATCGACATTATAATGGATTTTAGTCATGCTTTTGGCCAAAATTGGCAAGGAGGACGTTAAGACAATATCCACTATGTTTGAACTTTTTTTTTGAAATTCAACTGACGTACATGGAGCCAGATTTTAATTTTTATTTATAATTCGAAACAATTAGAAATATCTGGGTTCCATTTAAGATTTTCAGTAGATTTTTTGAAAGAAGAAAACGTTGGGTTTTTTTGTGTGGTAATAGTTATCTAAAACCACAAACGAGAAATGTGCATTACCCAAGGAATCCCAAAATCCTAAATCTCAAAACATTGCAAATCAACTTATCCTTTTTTTCTATTATCTGCCAGTTTTATGGTTTTTATCAAAGGAGCATCCACTGCCTTCCAAATTGTCCACCCTTTCTCCACATTTACAGAGGGAAAATACATCATATTGTGCACAAAAATCACTACTCAATCCGGAGTTTTATAAGAATGTGCAGGTTAAGCTTCTCTGATCGTCAGGTCCTGCTGGCGAATACAACCTACATCAGGCCTATCCTCAAGTATTGTTGTCTGTCTAGGGTCCTCAAACTCAGAACACAGCTTACATGACAGCTGAATGGAAGATGCTCAAAAACACGCTACTATCATAATACTCGGAACCAGTTGCAGAGACGACAAAAGTGCCCTTGGGTTCTTGAATTTGTCCACCTTTTTCGATCGAACACATGAGCTAATAATAAAATTTTGGAAATCACTATTAACAAACGGCAAGCACCGATCCATACTTCCACCATCTGCATCAATCAGCAGACATACCAGGCATAACAGCAAATTAGAACCAGTCAAGTGCCGTACGAACGGATTCGCAAATTGCTTTGTACAATATTTCCTAAGTGCCATTAACAAGTGAATTGAAAGTTGTGCCATTTTTCGTAAGTGAGGCTAACAAGTGATCAATTTGTGACTGTAAAAGTTGCATAATTTAGCGTTCAGTTTTGAGTGCTACGATAGCTATTTCATTAAAGAATACGAATACAAATCTCCTGAGTTTTAAGAAGTTCCAAGTTTAGCAACTCAATATGCATTGGCCTAAAGGGGAGCCACTGTAAATAGAGCAATTTGAGGTCGATGAACAGAGATCAAAATAACAAAAAGAAATCAATCGATGGTTAATTAAAAATACTAACTTTTGATTAAAATCCATTGGTAGTATAACAACCACTACTGTCGCGCTGCATATATAAAATCCATTTTTGATTAAAATCTATCATAGTATAACTACCACTATTATCCCACTAACCTAACTGCATAGTCATATTTATTGAAGCATTGAATTAGCGTTCTGAAGCGTTACAAATTATGAAACACAAGAATAGGCTAATCTAAAAACATAAGTAAAACAGTTCAAAATAGGGATGAAACCTTTTTATTGACAGTGAATAGATATAAAATTATTTAACTGGATATTTCGACCACATATACAGTGTTCTACTAAAAACAAAACTTTAAAAATACATATAAAAACTGTTTATATGTATTTTTGTTACGTTTTTACGAATTGGACAAAAGTCTCATAGGGGATGGGGGTACTACACTGTATACGGCCATGAGTCCATGGGTACATTTTCCTTTGGCCCAGTATTTACTATATTCTAATCTTGGGTAGGGCAGCTCAAGGTTTGAACTCGCTCCTCAAATTTATTATGGTTAAATTTTATAAGTGTATTTGTTAGATAGAGAGGGAGGAGGGGGTGGTTTGTTTCTCTGGGTGTGTATTTTTATCTAAAGCGTAGCTTCTGACAGCTTCTTACTGCATCCTCTTAATTCAAACTTTATGCTTCTGTTGACTCTTAAAAAAGCCAGACGAATTCTGTTGCATAAATTTGCTGGTTGTTCGAGTCCTTCGAGGTTTAGAGTAAAGAAACATAAAGAGGAACTAGCGTTCATTTCTCTTGATTATTTCATGTAGCAACTGACAAATAGCCTTCGGAGAGTAAAAACACAATTTCTTTTTGATCTGTTGCTTGCCCATTATCTTTTCTATTTCTATAATTTTCTCCCTTGAGATTTTAAGAAGTTTCAAAACCGTAATTTTTAGAGAGGCAGGAATTCAATAGGTTGAAGGTAGAATATTCCAAACTGTTTTAAATACTTTTTGCGATATATTTTGAGAGTGTTTCCAGAATATAATCCCAAACAATGATACAGAGTAATCGAAGGGATATGCCGAAAAAGTTTTTCTGAAATTAATTTTCATCTCCATGACCCCCCTAATAAGACTATCAACGATTTGAACTTATAACTTGCTCCTATATTTCAAAATTTCTCCCCTTTCACTGGCTCAATTGACCCCTTCACTGGCCTCCCAATAGCCCCTTCCCCCTAATTTACCTCTCTGACGTTTAAATAAAATCCTAAAGCTTAGAGAATCAAGCATTTGCCCCTTGGACATCCCATTTGACTTAATTAAAGTCTTTTCAGACAAAATTACAAAATTTGGTAAGTTCCAAAGTTACCTAAAGCAAGGTCCTATACCATCTGTTCCCAAAAGAATCTACAAATCTGACTTTCACTTTTTCAGGTTTGACACTCACTTCAGTTTTTTCCTCCGTGACTGGCTTAAGGTTCAAGTTTGTCCACGAATTGACGTCCGACAGTTTGGTAATTTAATGAAACATTCCACCGCCCATTACCTTGTAACCTCGAGGAGCCAAATAATTGGTGAAAACTTGTCCTAATTGATTTCCAAAAAGCTTGTGACCTGGTTGTTGACCCCACCCTAATTTGTTCGCTACTGGTTAACTTTGAGCTTGATCCTATCTCAGTAAATGTTGTTATATCGTTTCTTTCAAATGGATCTCAAGTTGTAAAATAGAAAAATATTTTCTCTAGCCCCCTCCCTTTTTACTGTGGAATTCCTCATGGAAACTTATTGGGACCACTCTTATCTCTAATTATGAATAACAATATTGGTAAGGAGTTAACCAAAAGGTGGAAGTACATAGATTAATTTTCGGTCCTTGAAGTATGTTTCTCCTCCTCAAATCCACACTCATTACCACATTAAAAGAAAGGAAGGAACAAATTTCTTTACAATTTGCAAAATCTGCAATTTCTAACCCCCGTACTGACGCGATTTTTTCATATTTTTATGACTCCGTTAAACCCCGACTCCCCTGATTAGCCTCCTTGGGAATTCCAACGTTTTCTCTGATCCATGCTGTTACTGAGGGGTTCTGGAAAAGTTTTATCCCCTTTATTCTCGAGCGCCTTGATAATTCCTGATCTGTGTCTTGAACCAAAATTAACTCCCCCATCCCTTATTTTAATTGATGGGTGTATGGTCGCAATAATAATGCTCACTTTTTTTTTATCTTTACTCACTTTTATTTTACCCATTTATGATATTTATTTATGCTCTATTTCCTTTTTAACCTAGTCTTCGGTAGGATCTTTTCTTTAATTGTAAAGATTTCATCTCGACAGCTAATTTGAAATAATTTAAAGTGTATTTTTGATTTTAAAGTATTTAATTTAGAATATGAATTCAGCAATTTTTTTTTTGGCATATGATATCGTTTTATCCCTTCCTTTTTTTTTACTTAAAATTTTTCTTTCTTTTTTTTTTTGGCTTAAGTTTTTATTGACCATTTTTATGCTTGTCTGGTATTTTCTTTTACTTTTGTCTTGCTGAATTATTTGTTTCTTTGATTTGCTTTCACTTTTTTAACAAAGCCCTGAATTCGGCTTTAATAAAGCTTGCAATAACCTTTCGAAAATAAAATATAATCTTATTTTGTTGTTATTAATATGTTCTAGACTAGTTCTCAAACTTGAAATTTTAAGAAGTCTTAGAATCGTAATCTTTAGAGAGAATAAAACTCAAGCTTCAAGCTAGAATATTCCTAAGTATTTTATCTACGTTTCTTATATATTTTTATAATTATTTCTAAAGTGTTGTCTAGAATACTTAATAAAGTGTTCAATACTTTACAAGGCATTAAAGTGTGATTTTAAGAAGTTTTAAGACCGTAATTTTTAAAGAGACTAAAAGTCAATAGGTTGAGGCTATTATGTCCCAAAGTATTTTAAGTACTTTATGCGATAAATGTAGAAATACTTCCAAATTGCTTGGAATTTTAAGAAGTTTGAAAACCATAATTATTAGAAAAACTGAAAAGTGGAAAGCACGAGTATGTCAATGTATTTTCAATAAAATTTTAAATATATTTTAGAAATAGTTCCCCGTAATAGACCGACCATATTGTTGATAGAAACTAAAATTTTGTTTTGAAAACAGAATTGATGAAATAGAACAAGATTTGATAATTTCAGCTGATACTTTAAATTCTTAAGTACGAGGTAACCACACTACCAATTTTACCCCCAATTCTCGTAAAAGCTCAGCTAATTTTTCTGTTCAAGGAATGAACAGTATTCGAGAGGGTGTGTCCAAAGAGTCAAGTTATTTGATAGTTTTATATGTCAAAAATTGATTTTCTTATTAGAGTCTTAAAATGCTGTTATCTCACTTGCTTGAAAAATTGGAATCTAACATACGGAGACCAGCTCCTTTATAGATTCTCTTTTTCTCATCAAGCTTGTGCAGAGGAGAAGATGGACAAAGATAAAATGTTTGAATGTTTCAAACATGTGGTAACATTCATATAAACTTTATTGCCAAAGTTTGAGAGGCATTTTGACTTTATATTAAAATCGTCTAAATGAACTAAAGCTCTAGGGCTTTATTTTGGCCAGAGGTATGGCTGGAAATTTCCCAAGAGGGGCAAAATTGAAATTATTATTCTTTTATAAAATGAGTTTGCTCTCTTCTGATCAGTTACTGGCGGTATTGTTTCACTGAGGAAATTAAATTGATTTGAATCAATGATGGATCTAGCAAAGTGATTGTCTTTTTAAAATTAGTTTTTGATTTTGGGATGAATGCAGCTCAATGTGATTTAATGTAATAATCTGGATTTTCGTGCAACATTTGGGGCAACAGTTTTAAAATTTGGTCCTAATGGTAAAAAGCGTGCTCTTTTGTCATTTGTGTGACAAACATTATCTTGAATATTTTCTTGAATACTCTGAAAAGTAACATCGTTTTTCTGCCCACTGTTTACCAATCTCCCCCTCCCCCATGACTGAATATTATATGCCAAATATCGGCTTGGACTAAGTGTTTCACTTATTGCATTTTATTAGCTGAATGTTTTTATCCCTTAAAAAGATGCAGGAGAAACACACCATAGCAGGATAGAACCGCAAAATTTACCAATCCTAAATCTGATGTTAAATGACATTTTTGGAAGATACTTTAAAAATCATTTTATAATTGTTTTTGTGTAGTTATTAGCTTAAAAAATATTTTCAGTTTACCATGACATTCTTATAAGGATCATTAATGGACATAGTCCTAGAAAACATTTTCTTAAAAAAAAATATTCTGTTTTATTTTTGTTTTGTTGCTCTAACCTGCAATAACAAAAAAAAAATGCAAAGCTCAACTATTGTAAGTAAATTTTTAGATTTGTGATAATAATGAATTCATAAACTGAGTCCAAAAGTATTAGCTGTGATTTAATATCTACTGAATTAGCTAGCACAAAATGCTCAGAAGATCCAACATCTTTACATGTTAATTTTTTAATTTATCATGATGCTTATGAACAAGTGCATTTTCCTTCTTCAATGTAAAAAAAACAACAAAATAATAACGGTTTCTTTTCCTCAACACTTATTCTTGTTTCTCTTGACTGAACCTAATATAGAAGAATCATGATTTCTTTCAAATTTACTTAGTCAACGCATTAATATTATCTAAGTAATATTTGTAACCAAAGTTTACCATTGACCCCCCCTCCACCCACTGAATGGTATGTGGTAAATATTGATTTAGAAGAAGTATTTCATTTATACCCTCAGAATAATTTTTGTGGAGCACATTATAATAAGAGGGAACCACGAGGATCATTTATCAAAAATCTTAGAATAATATAAAAAGTTTGAGTGGACACTTTAACATATTTTATAACTGTTTCTATGTATATTATTTGTTAAATTTCTTTTTCAAACTTCATGTGAAATATCCAAGGGGATAGAAATTGCAATTAATCACAGCTTACAGTTCAACATCAAATTCTTGTGAGCATCTTTAATTAACACAGTCTTTGAAAATATTTGGATAAAAAAAAAATCTTTCAGTTCTTTTTTTTGTTACTGTGACTTAGAATAGGAATTTAAGGTTCATTTTTTGTATGTAAATCTGCATATTCGCGATGATAATAAATTCCTAAACTGAGTCCAAAAGGGTTTGCTCTGGAAGGATATCTACCGATTCAACTAGAATATTGTTTATTGTTGCTCCTAGGCTAAAGTAGAGATTTTCAGTCTTCTCTTTTGCAAAAATAATTATATATTCGAGATGATAATAATTTCTTAATCAGAGTCCAAAATGGTTAGCTTTGGTTGAACATTTACCGGATTGACTAGAATATAATGCTCATAACATCAAATACCTTGACATTTTGACTTTTTATCTTGCAATGATGTTTACACATAAGTACATCTTTCATTTTTCTTCTTCTTTGCAAAAAAAGTTACAGAATTCATTTTTCTTTTCCTTATCATTTATCGTTGTTTCCCTTGATTAAACCTTTTAAAGCAAAACCATGATATCTTTTAGATATACTCAGCGCGGCAACGTTGACTGCAATGGATCGCGCATTATTTTGTTAGTGTTTTTTCTCCTGGCTTCATTATGTACAGTAGAAAGAACGATCACTTGGGACCTTAGTTGACTGCAAATTAAGCTTTTGGTGTCCTTTTCAAAGGCCAAAACCAGGTTGTATTGCGTCCTTCTACCCACTAGCGCCTCAAGTCTCACTGGGCGCTCCCTCTAGACTTGCTTTCAACTGAAATTAAGGAGCAATATTAAAACATTAAAACGAAACAGAAATTATTATATATACGAAGAAATTTGCCCTCTCGTCAATACTTCACTCTATACGCTAAAGTTTGGATTTTATTCCAATTATTTAAGAATGAACCCTGAATTACAAACGCCATTTAAGTAGAAAAAAAGCTCTTTTGAAAGTACTAAAAAAACTTTAGCGTAAAGAGCGAGAATTAACGAGGGTCAAACCATCTCATATGTGAAATAATTTCTGGTTGTTTTAAGTTCTGATGTTGCTCCTTGCTTTCAGTTGAAAAAATTGTTTTTTTTTAATATATTTAATTTCTGATCGTTTATTTAAATAATGCTAGGAAATCCGGCGTCCCTTTCGTGGAATATTTCCTTCCCCCAGGAAAAATTTCTCGTTGGAAAGATCCTCCCACGTAACCCCTCTCCCTGACTCCCCACAACCAGTAAAAATCCCCCTGAAAACGTCTGTATACTTCGGAATGACTTATACTATACATAAACAATGGGCAAAGTGACAACTTGCAGGCCTTCCCCTGGGGACTGTTGGAGATGAAGGCACCCTCAAAGATTAGTTATTAGATCGTTCGAATAGGATGAACATATAACATATAACCGTGATGTTTCTTGTGGCAAAAATACAAAATTCCACATATACGCCGATAGGGGCTTAAAACTTATACAGTCGGGGTCTCTGATGCGACAAATCTGGTGATGTAATTTTCATTAAGATTCTGTGACCTTTAGGGGATCTTTCCCCCTTTTTCGAAAATAAGGCAAATTTCCTCAGGTATCAAAATTCCGTTTTTAAGAGTTTCGGTTACTATTGAGCCGGGTCGCTCCTTGCTTACGGTTCGTTACCACGAACTGTTTGATAATTGTTTGCTGAAACGTACCAGTATCATGGCCGCTGAAAGACTTTTGAGATCCGTATGAATCAGTCTTTTATCTGCAGCAGACTGTTTGCATAATTTACTGCTTCTAAGGGAATAACTTGTTTTTGGCGTTGGATTTGTGCTTTCAGTACAGCGCTAGTTCTTAAATTCTTTTTAAAATCACAAATCAGCTTATTTGAGCTAGTTTTACAGATATATCTTGCATCATCTATTAAGTAATAGTTTTTGTTCGTCTAAGTTTCAGATTCGCTCTTTGCTTAGGTGCTAGAAAAAAATGAATAGATATGTACTTTTTGTGATTTCTTTTGCCAAATGATATGGCACTAGAGCCTTAATCTTCTGTCGGGTGGAGCCCTCTCCCAATTTTGCAAAGCCAATGGTTTTGATACCAGTGGTGAAAAAAGAAAGAATTTTTTTTAACAAACTCTGATCGTTGACTACGGGGAAAACATTCAAAACCCAATATATATTTCATAATTTCGTAAACAGGATTTAATTTAGGTCACCAAAATGGTGATTATATTTTTCTCTTTTTTTATATTCGTTTATAAATCTGAAGAGTGGACAAACTGATGTGCCAACGAATATCTTTTCAAGAGAGAAGGAAGTATCACGGAAATGGAGTAGAATTCTGAAAAAAAACAGTAATCTGGTGGATTATATGGAACAAATTAGAATATAACTAAGAAATTAAAAATAAAAATAATTAAAAATAAAATAAGAAAAAATGAATGTGGAATAAGAAAAAGAATAAGAAAATAAGAATGTTTGTCTTTTTTAAATCATGAGATTAAAGGGTGGGTAACGGCCCGAATAAGAATTGCCTACAAGTGTCTTTTGACTCGTTTTACTTCTTTGATGGAAAGATGCTCTGACACCTTCCTGAGGCAAAGAGCGTTTGCGCCTATAATAATAATAACAATAATAATGTATTTATAACCTACTGCACAAAAAAAATGTGAGGATAGAGGAGTAAAAAGAGAGGGAACAAAATAAACATCATAAAAGAAAACAACACAAGTAAAGAAAACAACACATAAGTACAACAAAATCAACAAGGAAAAAGGTCAACAGAACAAACGGATGAGCCCATGATAAAGGGTAAGCCGTCGATATGCTTGTGTCGATAGCTTATCATGAAGCTCCTGTAAATTTGGAGTTATATCGGGAGCTTGGTATTTTCGGATTATTCTCCAGTTTCGATACGATAGAGGTAGATAAAGCGGGTATTTACAGTGTTTATAGTAACATTTACGTAGTTTACCTAAGTCACTCTTTTTCAGTAAAATGAAGGTCCCATAAAGATAAAGTACAGAGTGATCACAAAAAACTGAATACAAAGAAACCATAGACCATTATGTTAATGACGACAACAATAACGATGTTTTATCGGGTTGATCTGTGAAAAATCTGCAAATTACAAAGGAAAATGTGGCCCTAGCTTTAGTGTTTGCAACTTCGCCCCCATTCCAAATTTTCTTCAACTTTCCATCATCTTTTCTTTGGCCATTAATGCCCCCATTAGCTTTTCTTAATGGGGTTATAAGCAACGGGAGAGAGGAAGTAAAAAGTTGTAGATGATTTCCTTTTGGTCATTTATAGCCCATTATATTTGTCATTTTTCCAAACCCCACAAAAGATAGGTCAATATAGGCTAGGTATTCATCTTGCAGGACTACAGTAGTTTCCTTTTACATTTTCAATGGCTTTGATTTGTAGACCCAAGGTCTCCTGCTAGTTAATATAAAGGCGACGAAGTCGATAAAAAAGAGCTATGGGAAAGTTATAGCTTTGATATCGAAAAAGAATGAAAAAAACGAACTAGGTATCGGTAGTAAATAAAAGAAAAAAGAAATGACAAGTAGATACTTTTGGGTCAAGGCAATTTTGCATGCAAAGAGACTAATAGAGTGAAACACTACTAAGTTACTATAAGTTACTTATTCTATAAGTTACTAAGTTACTATAAGTTACTGCAGCACCAAGCTGCCTGAGGCTAAAACAGCTACACACGCTCCTCCTCCATCCCAATTTATTGTAAGCCTCCCTCTTTACACAGATCCCAGGAAGTTCTTATTTTCCTCAAATCTTCTCTTACGACATCCTTCCACAGCTGAAAACTTCGGTTATCTAATTCGAGAATTGTTTTTTCCTCTCTTTTCGACATTCACCAGAACATATCTATGATTGTCGACATACACCAGTGAGGGTCTGAATACACAAGAATGTAATGAAATATTTGATCTTTTCACTGACATATTGGATGTTTCTTGATATTCACCGGTGTAAGTCGACATTTACCATTTTTGGACATTCACGGTAACATATACACTTTTGCTGGATAGTCTAATGCCAGTTATTGCTGGATGTTCAGCATTGTTTATTAGCTTGACAAAATCCATATTTTCGTTTTATCAATACTTATTTGCAGACTTTGACATCCAGGCATTATAAAGTAAGATCTGAAGGTCTTTATTTATCAGATTCTTACTATGCCACAAATACGTTTTATCAATACTTATTTGCAGACTTTGACATCCAGGCATTATAAAGTAAGATCTAAAGGTCTTTATTTATCAGCTTCTTACTATGCCACAAATACACTATCATCTGCCAATCAAAGCATTGGAAACACCTTATTTCTTAATTAATACTGTTAGGACTCATCCACCCTGGAAAAAGCCTGATTTATAGTTAACAAGTGCAGCTCATAACCTAAGTCCTTAAGTGCTTAAGTCCTGTTAACATCATTCCCGAGACATGCTTGATAATTAAGCTTTCTGTCTCTAGTCGACTAGCTGGATCAAAAACCTCTTTGTTCTTCTTCAAGTATCCTCTTTTAATCTACCAAACAACTCAGCCTCTCACCCACAACAACGTATCCCTTTCAAATATCTCACTTAAACTATTCTGAATACTAAGATGCCTGTAGTCACCATGTACCATGGAATCTCTATTTTTGGTAAATAGAAGTGTTATAGATTCTTTTGATGGAACCAAACGATATTGACTGATACTAGCATTTTACCAACGACACAATAACTGGCATTAGACTATCAAGCAAAATAGGTACATTTTTGTGATGTGACAGACTTTCAAGATAATATTGGTTAGTTTGGCTCTTTTTATAATGATTATTGGATCTACTCCCCCATAATTGACATCCCTGTCTTCAGATTTGACACAAAAATAAGAAAAAAACGTGCACCATTTATGCCCTGTTGAAAAGGCTGAAAGGTATTAGAAAAATCAACAAAATTCGCATTATCACATTTACCTAATTTTCTGTATCTTTTTGTTAAATTTAGTTTTGAAATTTTATTCACCTTTTTTACTTTTATTTGTGCTTTAAATTCCGAATATAATAGAATATTTGGTAAGAAAAATCACCTTTCCATTGAAACTAGGTGAATTTTACATAGCAATAACACGTATTGGAGGAACATTTCCACCTTTTGGCCAAGTTACTTTCGATCTGCACGCACAGTTAGGTTTGAACTTAAGTTTAAACCTAACAGGCTCATATTTGGTAATGTTTACTCAGAAATTGCACTCCCGAGCCTTTTCTTAATTTTCTCAGTATGGTTTTGGCTTGCAAATACAGACAAGCTTCGTATTTGTTACGGCTTATGTACCGTAACGAAGATTCTACCGGGCCTTTTATTGTATGCAAGAAACACATTTGTTTTGGATAAATGCTACATTCATGACTCTGTTCTGTTTTTCCCTGAATTGGAAAAAGTTTTGATAGAAAAGTACCGATTCTTGTTCATCGACATGCCATTGACATTTCTCCTTGAGGTTTGAATGATAGTAACTGTGTCTTGTTATACGTAATATGTTATTTTTGTAGTAGCTTAATAAAATATTTGAGTTAAATTTTTCCTTACTACTCGATGAATGTCGCAATCAAATACTTCAATTAAAGATCGGTAAGCAGCTTCCTGCTAGCTTGCAAGGGCAGATCCAGGGGGAACCCCCTACACAGTTTTTTTCTGGCACCTTAATTTCATGTTTTTTTCTATTTTCGCTCTTTTTTTTAATAAACTGGTCAATTTGATAAATTGTTGGCACCTTTGTCATGTTGATCCTGCCCCCCAAGATTTTGCTCTAGATCCGACTAGCTTAAGTAGCCTCTAATTAAAATATGTCTCATTTAGGGAGGTGATTCAATTAGATCCAGCTAGCTTCAGTAGATTCGTTTAAGAAGGTGATTCAATCACCTATCAGTAAATTTTGAGTGATTCATGTTAAAGGCTCACTCCTGTAAAACTTCCTCCATAAAGTCATCAAAGCAAAATAATCTATTTATTTCTTTTGTCAAATTTAAGTCTTAGGTATTTTTTTGTCAGACATTGTCAGAGTTTTTGTCAGAAATAATCAACTGGAAGATGAAGAAATTATTTTCTTCGATTATTTGTACTTCTTGCATGATACAGTTAAAGTGTGTGCTCCAGGAATTTTCAGTCCAGTAAATAAGCTGAAAGGCACGAATAGGATCTAAAGTCTTGCGTTTTGACCTCATCAAATAATTTTTGTTTTTTTCATCACTGTTTGCAAGCAACCAAGACATCTGTTTCGGGGGAAAAGGGAGGTGGTTCCAAATAAAGCAAATTGTAAGCGTCCTTATCAGGGGTTGCTCGAACCAACCAAGCCAGGGGGAGGGGGGATGTCCTCATTTAAAGACTCCTAGATCATGTTATACGACTCATTGAAGTCTAAATGCCTGTTTAAGCCTTTTAAGCCGGTTTTGGTTTAAACAACTTTGTTTAAAGCAAAAATAATAAAAAAAAAATACGAATTAAACAATAAAATAGAACAACTCTATTCTATCTACATGCAGATTTGGTTGTAGGTATCTACGACTGAAGCTAAGCAGTGCTAAAATCAACCATTTGTCTATTGAGAAGTTTGAAAGTCCCAGGCTTTTCAGGAGAAGGAAAATACAAAGTAGACTGTTTCTGACTAAACTCAGCACCTCGGAACTGGATGAGGCCAAACAAAACGACTTATATGATTTAACAAAAAGTAGGGGCTAGATCTGTATGCCCAGTCAAAAAAAAAAAAACAGACACGAGCATGGGAAGGTTTTTAGACCGCTAATTGCTACCCGTCCAGTCCCTTTAAGCTGGTTTTACTCACACGAATCTGTTCAAAAACAAAATTAAAACAGTACAATTAAATGATAAATAAAATGGCCATATTCTATTTACGTGTAAATTCGGTTTTCGGTATCTACAACTGAAGCTGAGTGTTTCTTTACCGAGAAGTTTGAAAATACTAAAGTTTTTCCAGGATATGGAAAATACAACTTGGACTATCTCAGAATTGAGCATCTGGGACCTCAATGAGGTCAAATAAACGACTTATGCGACTTTAAAAAAAGCACGGGCCGCGGTAAATCACCCCTTCACCCCTCCCCCTTCAATTCAGCTCGTTTACTTTCAATGCAGTAAAGAACTTCAAGTTTATCCCTCCTTTCTCTGACCTCATAAGTGTATGTACCAGTTAGTAGCTATCAACTGTAGTTCATTCCTATCAGCATTTCGTCCATCACAAATTAATAGCCGCTATTTTAAGATAAATTTCCATAAGCGTTGGAATGCTTTATTTTACTGTTATATCTGTTGTTTGATATCTGATTTCACTATTTGATGAACATATAAAAAGCATAAGGTTTAAGGATAAAACAGGGTATTCAAAACATTTTTGTTGATTGAAAATTTCAGCAACGAGCCAAACAAGTTCAGTGGGTGACGGTCCTAGGATATGTGCCAATTTCATTTCCAGGTCATTCTATATTTTGCACTGAAGCCTCCAAGCAACTAACGCTGGGATTTATTGAAAAAGGACTATGTAAAGACTGAATTAGGCCCACTCATCTTGAAAGGTTGTTTTGGAGCCTCCTCTTTCACCAGTCTATTGGTGTAACTCCTATATCGACTTCTATCTTCTGCCAGGCGGAGAAGGTATGGCATGTTGAGAGACAATAAGTTGTCTTTCCATATCTTTTTATGGGCACCCTCTAGGACAAGAGCAGTGTATAACGGACTTCAAAGGCTATCTTCGGGAGATAAGGGCTTTCCAAACATTTGGTGTGACTAAGTTATCTAAGTTATTAGATTTTGGCATATAAAATTTTTTTCCATGCTGATCAATGGTATGCATAGCGCAAGTGCCAATCTCTTAATTTTTCTGCTTTCGGCTGGAAGTGCAATTCGTGGTTGGGGGTAAATCATCCGACGCTTCCCGTGTTCCCCCCCCCCAGATTTCTTCAGGTATCCAATTAGAGCCGGGTCTACTCTGGCTAAGCTAACAGAGTCAGGCCATTGACTCCCACTCCAAACTAATAGCCAGCGACACCAGGGCTCAAACCCCTGTCCTCAGGATTTCAACTCTAGTGCACTAACCACTCGGCTAGGACCTCCTATGAAATTTCAATATATCCCCTCTTAAAATGTCAAACTTCTGGAATTTTTTTACCATTATTTCTGGATTTGTTTATTCTATAGATTTGTTCTTGTTTTTGAATTTTACCCCACTAAATTTTTGGAGCCCCCCGACATAAATTCCTGCGTACCTGCTTGACTTTGAAAATAATTTTATAGACAAAAGAATATAAACAAATATATATATAATTATGTAAGAAGAGGTTACTATCAACATGAGTTCATTGACATCGATCTTCTCGTTGAACTACGTTGAAGCAGGCGGTCAAAGCTGTCTCTAAATTCTGTGTTCTTCCATCCATATATAACAGGATTTACTGCTGATTTTCCCATGTAAAGCACAACTGTTAGCTGAAATAAAGTCCAGAATGAAATTGGTTAGTCCCGTGAACTATCCTTATCAAAAGAAATTTAATATTTATGTTCAACATCTGAGGGATGTCGTTAATGGAAGAAAGCACTTATACAATGAAAGTAAAAAAAAAGAATAAATCAATCTAATAAATCTTGATACAATATGTTTATTAATTCTCTGTCACATTTTATTTCAATTCAAAAGCTTTCACAAAGCTTTCAAAAAGTACGTTCAAATGATATCTCTGTTCAATGAGATATTTATGTTCAAATGATATCTGTGCTCCATGTGATATCTATGTTACAATGATATCTGTGCTCAATGTAATATCTATGTTCAAATGATATCTGTGCTCAATGTAATATCTATGTTCAAATGATATTTATGCTCTCTGCAGGAATTCAAAAGTTCCTACTGACTACTACCCACAAAGGAAAGAAGAGGGAGGGGTGGCTACTAGCTACACATTTTCCTGGCTTCAAGTCAGTGTACAAAATACAACGTCTATAAACACCCCCAGTATTCCTATACCCTCCTATTCCTTATGAGTACTCTTTATCACATTCCTTATTAATATTTCAAGCAGTATTTGCCTTACACACCAACGACGAACAAACAGTTTTTTTTTTTTTTAATTTCAAAAAACTTGAGATAAGGGTCTAGGTTTCCAGATTTAGATAGAATTTTTGGGCAAAAGAGACAGAGCTATATTAAAATTTGTAGTTTTATTGGTACAGTCATTTTTCACATTTCGTTCTTCATTTTCTTTTTTAGTGTTATTTGTCTTTTTTTGTAAGTGGCAGTTTTTAAGTCCAATTTTAGTTATCATGTCAAATTTTAAGGTGATTAAATTTTGGGATTCTTTTATATGACTTTTATTGCGCTCAATAAATTATCAATCTATACTGATGGCTCCCCAACTTTCTCCACCTGGTGTACATTCTGGGGTTCCACTTAAGCTGCCACGCGTGGCAAATGTCTGACGAACTTGGCGAAAACCAACTCATATATTTAATTTTTCAATGTGGGAAGACCTGCAACTTATCTATTAGCAAAATATATCTCAGCAGTTGCAGTTTGAACTTACTACATGTCTAGGTATTTCCCAGACTTAGCCAATCGAAACAGTAGGGCTGATACCCATGTGTGGCTTATCTAATTCTTATTATGCAAAATATATATGATGTTTTTAGTTGAACGACTAGTTTGTAGTTAATGACGACTTGTATATTCTCACGTAGCGATTTTTGTAATTCAAACTAACAATGAAAAGCATTCAAATATTTTGAATAGACAAGAAATGACAAAATAACACTTGAACTAAGGATTTCCAGTGACCCTTACATAACCTTGCTCTTGATGATTTGAACATTTGATGTTAAAAGTATTAGTCAACAGGCTGAATGTTTCAGACAATTTGAGTTTAGAAGGACTAAATTTCGATATGCGATAATGAAGGTCTTTCTCAAATAGTTGTAAGGATTTCGGAGATATCAACTCGTGGGCAATAGTGAAGCATCTTTATTAAAAGGGGAAGGGCAGGACAATACAAAATTAAACCCCAATGGAGACATATTTTCATCGTTCTGTGCTTTTTTTCTCTCTCAAATTTATTAACCTCAAACAGAGGAAGGGAGTTAGCCCCCTACTTCCCCTCAATTTCTGTAACTGGCACTAGTTGTAAATACCAGGTAATGATTATGATAAAGAGCTAGTTCCTACATCAGACAAGACTCATCTACAATAATAGTTTTATAGGCCAGCATAGAACGGTAGTGACCTTGGTGATTCCGCTATTATGTTTTATACATAATTTTGATATGTTTTGATACCTCTTAGACTACAAAATTTTAAAACTTGAGGCTCTGTATAAGCCTCACAAAGCTAACCATTGTTTTTCTTTTTCTTTAAACTTGGGAAGATAAACGATGAATTTGAAAATTAATAACAAACACGTCTTAATCGACAGGGATTTCTACAAAATATCAGCTATGTAAATATAGCGTTTTTCGATAAATTTAAATTTGTCAAACGGTATATTGATGTGTTAACTTTTATTGAGTAGAGAATTTTGACTGTATCCTGATATTGTTTATGATTAGGTAAGAGCTCCTATGTTTCTCTACTTCTTTTTTGTACTATTGAAGCAATATATTTTTGTGAGGAGTGAGGTCTAATGTGATATAAGCAGCTTAATGTGGACCAACCAAACGAAGATTATTGAAAGAAAAAATGGAAATTTGTAAGCCATCTGTGAGCTTTGGAGCTCGACAACCTCTGTGTACCCGATCAACCCTTCTCAATAGTTACACTTTCAATAGGGGTTGTTAACTTCAGCCATAATTGTCCTTTCATATATTGTAGAATTAAAATAAAGCTGAACTTGAAGTATGTTTTCTAAAAATGAAATGATGTGTTTTAAAGAAATAAACAGGTTTGAGTCCAGTTAAAAAAACAAACAATAAAAGTGGAAAATAATACTTGTTTTACGCCTGTTTCAGACAAGGTGTCTTCCGCGCAGATGAGAACAAAAAAAAATTCCAATTAAAATTAGAAATAGCATAAAATCAAAGCAAATTGAATGAAACACATCCAACCAAGAAGGGAAGATAGAAAAGAGAAAAATTCTAAAGAAAAACTAGGTATAACTGAAATTATTAAAAATAAAACAAAACAAATGTACAACATTTACTTCCGCCGAACATAGGTAGTAACAAGATAAGAAATACGTTCGAGTGACCTCAACCAAATCCAGAAAATATTCAAACCTATGAAATTTCTTCCTTTTTAATTTTACGATTTTTCTCGACCATTGGGCTGGGGGAAGGGGATTGATGCATGCTCAGCCGAAGGAGAGTAAAAAAGTGTCAGCTGACTATCTAAATTTGAGAGCTTTGCCGAAACAAATACCAGGTCAATAAACTGGTACTAAGAATTGATTTTTTTTCCAATTTTCGTAGAATTCACTTTTAAGATTGAAGTGATAGTTCGTCTTATTTTCGAACAGGGATATTATGTATAAATTTTACCACCAATAGATTTTCACTTCATTACCGTTTTCTTCCAATCCTATTACAATTAAATAAAAGTTAGGAAAAGAGGCAACTTCTTACATTGTAAATCGGCAAGATTGAAACAAATTAAATATCAAAATAGGTTCAAGACACCGGAACGGTCAGATTCACTTTTGCCACCGATATAAAACGCATATTATTGCCTAACTGTGAATCATAGTGCCGTGAAGATTTCTGTTTACAAAAAAAAAAAACCGAACAGAAAAGGGATTTAATAGTAGCCAAGGATCACATTTAAACATTAAATAAAAAAATAGCCATACTATTTCTCGCTCGTTTTCAGTTTTGATATCACTTTTTATTGTGTAAAAATTAGAATAGCCAAGGCAAGAGGTTTTTTGCAGTAATACATTGGAAAAAAGTAAGATACTGTAAGCCACTTAATGGCAGCGGTCATTTATGGCTGTAAACTCCATGGAAGGGCATCAATTCACAAAAATGTTTATTCTCTTTGAAAATAGCAAAGGATGTGTTTTTAGGAATCTGGAGGTGGGTACAAAATCCAAAGGGGGCAATTAACCCATCCCTCAAATGGTGCACTTGAATGTGGACTCGGCGAAAAGTCAAAGAAGATATGCTCAGTTACAAGCAAGTATTCCCCACAGGCCCTGAAGAAAC
The DNA here is from genome assembly GCF_032884065.1 of Artemia franciscana. NCBI lineage: Eukaryota > Metazoa > Arthropoda > Branchiopoda > Anostraca > Artemiidae > Artemia > Artemia franciscana. The sequence goes on from NC_088878.1 coordinate 23,241,144, forward strand.
AAGTCGGGCGAGATTGCGTCATCCTTAACATAAGTAAACGACCCCCTATTACATAGCAGCCAAAGAAATCTTGAAAAACATCTTGAGAAAAAATGTCTTAAAAACATCTTGAAATCAAACAGTTCGTGGTAACGAACTGTAGTAAGGAGCGATCCGGCTCAATAGTAACCAAAACTCTAAAAAATTGAATTTTGATATCAAGAGCTACATCAAAAGAATCGCATTTTAATTCTGATTTTAAATATATAAGTTTCATCAAGTTTAGTCTTAGCCATCAAAAGTTACGAGCCTGAGAAAATTTGCTTTATTTAGGAAAATAGGGGGAAACACCCCCTAAAAGTCGTAGGATCTTGACGAAAATGAAACCATCAGATTCAGCGTATCAGAGAACCCTACTGTAGAAGTTTCAAGCTCCTATCTACAAAAATGTGGAATTTTGCATTTTTTGCCCGAAGACAAATCACGGTTGCGTGTTTATTTGTTTTTTTTTTTGTTTTTTTTTTGTTTTTTTTTCCCAGGGGTCATCGTATCGACCAAGTGGTCCTAAAATGTCGCAAGAGGGCTCATTCTAACGGAAATGAAAAGTTCTAGTGCCCTTTTTAAGTGACAAAAAAATTGGAGGGCATCTAGGCCCCCTCCCACGCTCATTTTTTTCCCAAAGTCAACGGATCATAATTTTGAGATAGCCATTTTGTTTAGCATAGTCAAAAATCATAATAACTATGTTTTTGGGGATGACTTACTCCCCCACAGTTCCTGGGGGAGGGGTTGCAAGTTACAAACTTCAACCAGTCTTTACATATAATAATGGTTATTGGAAAGTGTACAGACGTTTTCAGGGGGATTTTTTTGGTTTTGGGGGTAGAGTTGAGGGAGGGGGCTATGTGGGAGGATCTTTCCTTGGAGAAATATGCCATGGGGGAAAAAAATTCAATGAAAAGGGCGCAGGACGAATCTGGTCACGTTAGAAAAAAACGTCAAATTAAGAGCTTAATATACAATGCTGGGTGTTCGGAGCCTCTCTATTATGGAGTATAATTTGAAAATAACACAACTATACGAGCGATAAAACATATATACCACAACCATAACTACTGCTAAGAGATAACACAACTATAAAGCGAAAACAGGTGAAAACTAACGGGAAAATAAACGAACTAAGAGGTGGAAGGGGCCCAGAGAAAAACTATAATCCTTTTTCAATTTTGAGCCTAACTTCCGCAAAGGAGTAATAATGTCAGAAGCCCCGAAATACCGAATTATTTTCTTTTCAAACAGTTCGTGGTAAGGAACTGTAGTAAGGGGCGACCCGGCTCAATAGTAAACGAAACTCTAAAAAACGGAATTTTGACACTAAAAGATACATCAAAAGATTCTAATTTTTACGCTGATTCTAAATATTAAGTTTCAATTAATTTAGTCTTTGTCATCAAAAGTTACGAGCCTGAGAAAATTTGCCCTATTTTGGAAAAAAGGGGGAAACATCCATTAAAAGTCATAGAATCTTAACGAAAATCACACTATCGCATTCGGTATATCAGAGAACTCTATAGCAAAAATTTCAAGCTCCTATCTAAAAAATGTGGAATTTTGTATTTTTTGCCAGAAGACAAATCACGGGTGCGTGTTTATTTATTTGTTTGTTTTTTTTGTTTTTTTCCCAGGGGTCATCTTATCGACCAAGTGGTCCTAGGATGTCGCGAGAGGGCTCATTCTAACGGAAAGGAAAAGTTCTAGTGCCCTTTTTAAGTGACCAAAAAATTGGAGGGCAAATAGGCCCCCTCCCATGCTCATTTTTTTCCAAAAGTCAACAGATTAAAATTTTAAGATAGCCATTTTGTTCAGCATAGTCGAAAACCATAATAACTATGTCTTTGGGAATGACTTACTCCCCCACAATCCCTGAGGGAGGGGCTGCAAGTTACAAACTTTGACCAGTGTTTACATATAGTAATGGTTATTGGGAAGTGTACAGACGTTTTCATGGGGATTTTTTGGTTTGGGGGGTGGGGTTGATGGGAGAGGGCTTTTTGGGAGGATCTTTCCTTAGAGGAATATGTCACGGGGGAAGAAAAATTCAATGAAAAGGGCGCAGGATTTTCTAGCATTACTATAAAAAAAACAGTGAAAAAATAAACATGAAAACGTTTTTTCAAATGAAAGTAAGGAATAGCATTGAAATTTAAAACGAACAGAGATTATTACGCATATGAGGGGTTCTAAAAATACTTTAGAATAAAGAGCGAGGTATTTAGGAGGAGATAGATACCTCGCTCTTGATGCTAAAAGATTTTTAGTGATTTCAACTATTTATTCTACGGCCTTTTTGATTCAGGGGTCATTCTTAAAGAATTGGGACAAAACTTACGATTTAGTGTAAAGAGCGAGGTATTAACGAGGGTACAAACCCCCTCGTACACATAATAAAAATATAAGAATATAAAAGTTTGTTACGTAAGTTAATTCTTAAGTTACGTATATTTTTTACTAATAAAAACGTTCGTTGAATATTAAAAGTTCTAGTAGCCTTTTTAAGTAACCGAAAAATTGGAGGGCAGCAAGGCCTCCTTCCCCACCCCTTATTTCTCAAAATCGTCTGATCAAAACTAAGAGAAAGCCATTCAGCCAAAAAAAATTAATATACTAATTTCATTTCAATAATTTATGTGCGGAGAGCCAAAATCAAACATGCATTAATTCAAAAACGTTCAGAAATTAAATAAAAAAAACTAGTTTTTTTAACTGAAAGTAAGGAGCGACATTAAAACTTAAAACGAACAGAAATTACTCCGTATATGAAATGGGTTGTCCCCTCCGCAGTCCCACGCTCTTTACGCTAAAGTTTTTCATTGTTTTAAAAAGTACAATTGTGGCAAAGAGTCAAACTTTAGCGTAAAGAGCGTGGGACTGCGGAGGGGACAACCCATTTCATATACGGAGTAATTTCTGTTCGTTTTAAGTTTTAATGTCGCTCCTTACTTTCAGTTAAAAAAACTAGTTTTTTTTATTTAATGCCTTGAAAGGTCTTGAAAAAACGTCATGATGAATAATATCTTAAAAACGTCTTGAAATGTCTTGAACAAACATCTTTATATGTCTTGAAAAACTTGGTGAAGAATAATATTTTCAAAACGTCTTGAAACATCTTGTAAAATGTCTTGAAGAAAAATGTCTTTAAAACGTTTTGAAACGTCGTGAAACATTTTGGAAACGTATTGAAGAAAAAGGTCTTAAAAACATCTTGAAATGTCTTGAAGAAACATTCCCTATTACGTAACATACACCTGCATCCATTTGTGTAAGTAAAATAAACCCTATTATGTAACATACACCCTCGTCTCTTAGAAAGCTAGTAATATAACGTAACAGCCAAGAAATCCTTAAGTAAATAAACCATATTACATAACAATCATCTGCATCATTTAGAAAGTAAACCCTACTATGTAACAACCAGCTGCATCCATTTGCAAAAGTAGACAAAGTTTATGGTGTAACAAGCACCTAAATCTTTCAGAAAATATTCCTTATAGGTAGAAAAGCACCCGCATCTCTCAGAAAACAAACCCGATTGCGTAACAAGCACCTATATATTTTAGAAAACATTTCCTATTATGTAACAAACATCTGCGCCTTGAAGAAGTTTCTAAAAAAGTGTTGGGATTGAGATTCGAAGGGATAGGGTACCCTTTAAACCCATCTTGGGGATACTGGGGCAGGGGACCCCCTCCCCTCTGTAAAACCCTGTAAAATTGCCCAGAGAATTGTAGCATATAAAATTATTTTATGTTAAATTCCTTATTTTCCAGTTATTTTATTAAATAATAAAAAGTCTTCAGAAGGACAAAACTCCAAACAAAGTGCGGATTTTTCTTCCTGGCAAATAGTTGTTTATCTCTTTTAGTTTCTCTGTTGTTGTTTTTTTGTGAAGGATTTTGGCATTCTAGACTATTTGAGTTTTATGTAAATTTTGGAGCCTGTATTTGTATTCTTCTTGTTCTAATAGCCTTTGAGCTTAATGAGGTGGCGCCTACTAATCATTGGCGCTTTACTGAAAACCACATGCGTCTTGAACGGTCTTGGAAAATACAAATAAAATCAAACTGAATATTTGATATATAGTGATATCAATTGTTGAAAGATATTCAGTTTAAGATTTTATTTCGCTGTAATTTTTATTTTCATTTTCAATACTGTAATAACTGGAAAAGAAAATGTTTGTAATATAATTCGTTTTTAGTGAAGCACCAGTGATAGAGTAATCTTTAGAGTTTTAAAGCTAAGGCAGTATCCAAATTCCTTTTTGTAGTGAAACTATATTTGTTTTTAACAGTCTTTGATAGAACTAATAAAATTAAATTTAATATTCGATATAAAATGATATTAGTTGCTGAGAGCCCATCACTTCAAACTTTAATTATACTTTAATTTTTGGGTTGGTTTTAAACTTTGTAATTAGTACAACAGAAAATATTTATGACGTAATTCGTTTTCAGTAAAGCGCCACCAATTACACAGCAGTTTTAGACTTGTACAGTGAGAGAAAGAAAACCCGAACTCTTGTTTGCAGAGATTTTTGTTCGTTTCAAGCTCGATTTGCATATTCAACTCCTTTTAAGATGTATTTATTCATTTGCATAAGTACCAATTGTACGTTAGTTTGCTATGACTATTTATTTAATTTCTGCTCGTTTCGGGTTTCATTTACTTTCTAATAGTAATTAAATAAAAAAAAAACTAATTTTGTTAGCTGAAAGTAAGGAGCGACATTAAAACTTAAAACGAACAGAAATTACTCCGTATATGAAATGAGTTGTCCCCTCCGCAATCCCTCGCTCTTTACGCTAAAGCTTTTAATTGTTTTAAAAAGTAGAATTGTGGCAAAGAGTCAAACTTTAGCGTAAAGAGCGAGGGATTGCGGAGGGGACAACTCATTTCATATACGGAGTAATTTCTGTTCGTTTTAAGTTTTAATGTCGCTCCTTACTTTCAGCTAAAAAAATTAATTTTTTTTATTTAATTTCTGAACGTCTGGTTTTGGCTCTCCGCACATAAATTATTAAAATGAAATTTGTATATTAGTTCTTTTTTTGGCTAAATGGCTTTCTCTTAGTTTTGATCAGACAATTTTGAGAAATAAGGGGTGGAGAAGGAGGCCTAGTTGCCCTCCAATTTTTCGGTTACTTAAAAAGGCAACTAGAACTTTTAATTTTTAACGAACGTTTTTATTAGTAAAAAATATACGTAACTTAAGAATTAACTTACGTAACAAACTTTCATAACCTTATATTTTTATTATGTATACGAGGGGGTTTGTACCCTCGTTAATACCTCGCTCTTTACACTAAATCGTAAGTTTTGTCCCAATTCTTTAAGAATGGCCCCTGAATCAGAAAGGCCGTAGAATAAATAGTTGAAATTACTAAAAATACTTTAGCATAAAGAGCAAGGTATTTATCTCCTCCTAAATACCTCGCTCTTTATGCTAAAGTATTTTTAGAACCCCTCATATGCATAATAATCTCTGTTCGTTTTAAGTTTCAATGCTACTTCTTCCTTTCATTTGAAAAAACGTTTTCATGTTTATTTTTCATTGTTTTCTTATAGTAATGCTAGAGAATCCTGCGCCTTTGTCATTGAATTTTTCTTCCCCCATGACAGATTCCTCCAAGGAAAGATCCTCCAACATAGCCCCCTTTCCTCAGCCCCACCCCCAAACAAAATAAAATCCCCCCGAAAACGTCTGTACACTTCCCAATAACCATTACTATATGTAAACACTGGTCAAAGTTTGTAACTTACAGCCCCTCCCCCAGGGATTGTGGGGGAGTAAGTCATCCCCAAAGACATAGTTATTATGGTTTTCGACTATGTTGAACAAAATGGCTATCTCAAAATTTTGATCCGTTGACTGTGGGAAAAAATGAGCGTGGGAGGGGGCCTAGATGCCCTCCAATTTTTTTGGTCACTTAAAAAGGGCACTAGAACTTTTCATTTCCGTTATAATGAACCCTCTTGCAACATTCTAGGGCCACTTGGTCGATACGATGACCCCTGGGAAAAAAAACAAAAAAAAAAACAAACAAATAAACACGCACCCGTGATTTGTCTTCTGGCAAAAAATACAAAATTCCACATTTTTATAGATAGGAGCTTGAAACTTCTACAGTAGGGTTCTCGTATACGCTGAATCTGATGGTGTCATTTTCGTTAAGATTCTACGACTTTTAGGGGGTGTTTCCCCCTATTTTCCTAAATAAGGCAAATTTTCTCAGGCTCGTAACTTTTGATGGGTAAGACTAAACTTGATAAAATTTATCTATTTAAAATCAGCATTAAAATGCGATTCTTTTGATGTAGCTATTGATATTAAAATTCAATTTTTTAGAGTTTTGGTTATTATTGAGCCGGGTCGCTCCTTACTACAGTTCGTTACCACGAACTGTTTGATCTCTTGTAATTTATTCATTTATATTAATAGCTTACTAGTTGTATGTTATTTTGCTATGATTGCATGATTAATTTATCTTCGTTTAGGGTTTCATTTATTCTTTAACAGTATTTTTCTTGTCGTATCTAGTTTGAATTTAAATATGTCCTTTATTTTCCTTTGAAAAACATCTTTTTTGGAAAGTTCTTTTAAATTATTTTTGTTCGTTTGGGATTGCAAAAAGTTCCAATTTCGTAGAAAATGCCTTATATTAAAATCATTTTTTTTTCAACATCAAACTTTCATCGAAGCATCAAAACTAGTATCAAAGTACCAAAGTATCAAAGTAAAGAAAGCATCTAAGCAAACAAGGTATGAAGCTAAACAAAGTATCAAAGGAACAATAAGCAAGTTCCTTAGCTCTGAAACATTTCGCCAGAACTGGGAGGGGGGTTTCATACCCGGAAGCATTATTTATTTGGCCTTTAAACGGTTTTGAACAAAATGGCTATCTCAAAATTTTGACTGGATGCCCTTTGGGAAAGTTGGGCCTGGGTTAAATGCTTAATGATCACTTTTGAATCTTTAAAAAAAGAACTAAAAGTTTTCGTTTTCGGTCAAATGAGTACCTTCCAAAGTTAATACAACCACCATTCCACCAAAAACTTATATTCTAACAAGGAGCAACTTACATAAGTTACAATCCTTTCTCTGGGGGCTATGGAGGATTTTTCAACCCTTAAGTTATATCAATTTGAATTTAGGACTATTTTGAACAAAGGGTTATTTCAAAATTTTTATAAGATGCATTTGGGAGGAAAATGCGCAATGGGTGGGGGGGGCTTATTACTTTTGATCATTTTTGATCATTTTTAAGACCACGCCGTCCGTAGAAGCTTTATACCTATATGTTAACGACGGACTGCTAGTATAACTTAAAGCCCTTTCCCCTGGGCTGGGGGTGCTCAGACCCGGAACCATAGCTATTTGACATTTGGACGATTTTAAGCAAAATGGCTAACTCAAAATTTTGATCGAAAGCATTTAGAAAAAAGGGGTGGGGTTGCTTACCGTCTGATTGCTCTTGACTTTTAAAAATGGGGCTAGAACTTTCAATTTAAATCGAGGCTTTTCCGAAGTCTATACGATTATCCCTTCGGTAAAAACCTTATATATGAACATTGGACAGCTTGCATAACTTACAGCCCTTGCCCTTGGGAGAGTGGGAGGTTTTGTCAGCTCCCGATGAATAATTATTTTAATTACTTATTCTCTTGACTATTTTGGACATAATGGCAACCTTAAATTTTGATTGAATGCGTTTGGGGAAAATAGGGCGTGAAAAGAGGGGGGTGGGCTTGATGCCCTCCAATCACGTTTGACTCTTAAAAGACCACTATAAATTATTATTTACAATTGAATGAGCCCCCCTCTGAAGTCTATAACACCACCCCTTGCATATGAAGTGTCCTTGGAGAAAAAAATTGAGCCTTATGGTCTTATGGTTGGCGGGGGGGGGGCAGTCACCATCAGATAACTTTTGACTCTTTAAAAGTGAACTGGAACTTTCAATTTCTAATTTTTTGAGTCTCCTCCGAAGTTTATACGACCAACTTTTCCGTGATAACCTTATATACCCCGGGGCATAAGTTACGACCCTTCCTCCGTTTTTTTTGGGGAAGGGGATTATGTGGACCCCCCAACTTTCGTCACCTGATCTTTTGAATATCTCAAACAAAATGGCTATCTCAAAACTTTGATCGGATGCATTTGGGGAAAAGAGGGGGGGATTCATGCCCGACCATCACTTTCGATGACCCTTAAAAAGGTGAGCAGAAATTTCAATTTCCAGTCAAATGAGTCACAACGCTTCCCCTGGATTCTTGGGGGGGGTACGTTGGCCCTGAAGTTTTTGCTATCTGATCGCTGTATTATTTCAATTAAATTGGCAATCTCAAATGTTTGATCAGATGCATTTGGAGAAGTTGCCTTTTAAAGTTGCCCTACAATCTTTTCTGTCCCTTAGAGAGGGCATTAGAACTTCTAATTTCCGGTGAAATTAGCCCTTTCACAATATTCTAGGATCATATGGTCGATACGATCACCCCTGGGAAAAAACAAGCAAAAAAAACAACAACAAAAAAATACGCATCCGTGATCTTTCTTTTGGCAAAAATACAAAATTCCACATTTTTGCAGATATGACTTTGAAAGGACCTAGAAAAGCTTAATAACTATTCCTTTTTATGTAAATTGAGCCCCCCTCCATGGCCCCAGGGGAAAGGCCTTTAAGTTATAAAATTTGCCCATTTTTCACGCATAGTATATGTTATTGGGAAGAATTTGTACATTTTCGGGTTGGGGAGACGAATTTTCTGCCGGGGGTATTTTGACGAGGGAATTTTTACCTAGGGAAGAAAGCTGCAAGAGGGTGAAATTTTCAGGGGACATTATACACCGGGGTAATTTGCCAGAATTACTATTCAAAATTCTTTTTACACGTCTTCATTTCTCTTTTTGACTCAATTTCACGCGTGGAGTTGTTAAGAGTAATTGTCCGGGGGTTAATTTTCACCGAGATTGGATTGTCTAGAGGATATTTTCGTGGGGAGGGGATTTCCCAGTGGAGGTGGGGCTAGATTTCCTGGTATTCTTAAAAAAACAGAAATTAAATAAAAAAACAAGTTTTTTCAGCTAAACTTGAGAAGCAACATTAAAACTTAAAACGAACAGAAGTTATTACGTAATGAAGGGGATTGTCCCCTTCTCAAAATCTCGCTGTTTGATTAGGGAAATCTAATCAAACCTAATATACGTCATAATTTCTGTTTGTTTTAAGTTTTAATACTGCTCCTTACTTTCAGTTGAAACAACTTGTTTTTTTAATAAAACATTGGATCCGTATGGTCTTTATTATATTGGATCCGTATGGCCTATATTATGATTAAATATTATATTAGCTTGTTTTGAGAGAGCAATGAGACATAGGTTTTTAAAAAGGCAGATCAGCCATGATACTTCAATGAAGGTGTCAGTGCAGCTCGGAAAGTCAGTACAACTCTAATATAAAGAGGGTAAATATAAGAACGAAACATCTAGAGAGTATCTTGAGAAATACAATATTTGGAATCTGTATTTTAAAAGTAATAACAATTTGAATCAATTAGGTATAAGGAAATTAATAGCTATCAAAGGAAAACTTTTTCTCGAAGAGCATATTTTCTTAACTTCCGAAGAAATTTCTTAAAATGAAATAGTCGTGAGCTAAGTACCTACTACTCTTTAAAAAAAAAAGTAGAAATATAAAAACCGCTCCTGAAGTAATAGAGTACTGGTTTAAACACTTTGCAGCTAGTTCTCTCCAGAACCCTAGAGTTCCACACAAATTCTCTTAAACTTTTGTTTGAAATATTACAAACAATCAAATATTGTGCTTTAACTGCTAATATTATTTGTTTTAAATGTATATAAACTGCTAATAAGCGTTATCAGATTATCAGTACTTGGAGTTATATTTACTAGATTTTTTCTTTGACAAAATCCATATACAATTTGCTAAATTTTTTTAGTATTATTTAGAGTGTCTGCGGAGGAAGTTGGAATGAAGGGGCCAAATTACATACCACCCTTTTGAAAGGCCACGCTGCTAATTAATTTGTGTTGCACTTGGAAGCAATTCATGAAGACTTGCCCCCTCCCCCACCTTCCTTGGTAAATTTTGTGAGTAAGCCAGGATTTTACATAAAAAAATCATATAACCATATTTGGAATCTTCTAGGTTCACTCATTTTAAATCGGACAGGAGGCAAATTTCATTAGAGCGTAGCAATGGATAACAATAAAAAATAATAAACAGTAAATTATATTTGATTTCATAGCTAAATACTGACACATCTAACCTAATTTTTATTAAAACGGTATAAACAAAAAATTGGTATAATAAATAATAAAAACATAAAGAAATTCACGGAAGAGGAAGCTCAAACACAAAGAGGTCCAACAATATGAAAACCTTTCACAGCATTTAATTTTTAATGTATTAAGACTGTGGTAATAAATAGTGTCATCTACTTAAATCTAAGAATAATACTATTTATTTCTATATTTGGTCCAGTCTCATTTTTGCTTATATATTACTAATTATTTTATATTCCTACAGTTTTGTTCATAAAATATAATATTAGAAAGGGATAATATTTATTCAAATGTTAAATCAACACTTAATTGGTAAAATAAAAAAGAAACAATTTTATATGTCAAAATGCTACCAATAGTCGCAGTAAAATGGACTTTTTTATTTTATGGATTTATATGAATTTTCTCAGTTTTGAAGCACTTATAACTCAAGAAACTGTCTTTGAGATTGTAGCGCTCTCAAAAATATGTTTAATATCTTTCATTTAGAAATCGTTATTCAGCAACTAAAGCTTGCCTCTAAGTTAAATATTTTTCACGGCCAAAAAAGCAAGTTAGGATTGGATAGCCTAGAAAATTAGACTTTGCAGTATTAAAGCAAAATAATCAATTTTAAAGATCCAAGTTAGCTTTAATTTAATATTTGTCAGTACACTTGTTAAATAATGTTTGGAGATGCAGATGCAGAACGTAGGTGCAGAATCCTATTTCAGCATAATTATATGAAAGGGCTCAAAATATTTGACTTATCTGCATATAATATTGAATCAATTCTATATTACTTTGCTTCCAGCGTCCTTTCAGTCCTACTGGGAGATTGTTAAGTACACACTGAGTCACTGGTCTTACAACTGATTACAAGACTTGTCTGCTTATGTATACTTACATAGGTGTAAGGTATATCTTAAGACTTATATAATTGCATGCTTATACAATTATAGCCGAAAATCTCGAGTTTAATGTTAGTCACTAAATTTTTAGAGGCTTTACGTCCAAAGTTGCTTTTCTAGGCTTGCGCCATATTAACACAGAACCATGCATTTCTTTTTTAGTCTTATTTAGCTTCAATAATTACTGCATTTAATTAAAATTTCAATTTAAGAATAAAAAAGGAAGAAGAAAAAGAAAAAGAAATTGAATGCTACCTTTTTTGCTTCTGAAAGATCAATTTGTGACGAATCTTCGACAAAATAACGCATCATTATTACAACCAGATACGGAACGTGGCAAAATAAGGTGACACCCAGGATTGTAGCCTATAAAAGAAAAACAGAAGTTACTAAACACAGGATTAAATACTTATTTTCTTAATGCTATTTTTGATTTCACGGTCATTATCGAAATTAACCAGTACATTAATTTTTGGACTACTGTTAGAGTCTCTATGATATACTCAAAATCTTTTTATTTACCCGACTCTAAATTGCAGCCACACCTTGGATACAGTGATTCGAACTGGCGGTTGTACTTTTATTTTTAATCTTGTTCTAATATACCTCTCTCAAAAGTTATGGATTTTAGAGAGAGAACAAATAGCTACACTGTAATCAAACTATCTTTTGTTCCTGGGACATTAAAGAACAAAGGACGGTTTCGTAAGAACTTTTTTTTTCTTGTATTTGTGTTATCTGTTTTTGTGTTTTTTTGTGTTCTTTGTGTTATTTGTAGTTCTTTGTTTTTCTCCTTGTATTCCACTTTTTCCCTTTTGTAAGTGGGTAAGAAATAAATTATTATTATTATTATTATTATTATTATTATTATTATTATTATTATTATTATTATTATTATTATTATTATTAAAAAAACACACCTCGAAAAAAGTACTTGCAAAATATTTTGTCAAATCAGCAATCACAATGAGCTTTTACAGTTCACTGATTCTAAAGTCAAATACATTTAGTTTAAGCTCTAGCAATTTTAATAATTCAATTTCGAATAAAGTATTCTTTGGAAGTTTTATTCAAATTTTTTTGCTTCGTATATATATATATATATATATATATATATATATATATATATATATATATATATATATATATATATATATATATATATATATATATATATATATATATATATATATGTTTATTTATAACCCAATTATATATAAAGATAAATAGTACCGTAAACACAAACAAAAATCGACAATAACATTACACACACAAAAAAACAATAAATCACCAAAAATAATTAAACAACAGTAACAATAATATTAGTTAATATTAATGAAACAACCTAATTAAACAATGATGAGGCGATAAACGCCGATACGCTGTTTCTGAAATCTTTTTGTGTAAATATATCTTCCAAAATGACCAAACATTATATAGATCCTTAACATTAAGGCCGCCTTACCCAGTTAACTAATAAAAACTTCAGTCAAAGGATCCTTAAGAACGGACACTACCGGAGTAAGAACGGATACTTTAAACTTTGGACACTACCTAACGATTACTTTGCTTAAAATATAATTTTAATTTTTGGGATGGAATTCACGAATTGACATCGAGCAAACAATACTCCTATTTCAGGCCTTAAACAGCGGCACAGCAATGAAGATACAGGATCTTAATATGAAATTCAACATTTCTGATACAAACCCTTGATTTTTGGCCTCGTTATAATCTTGGTTCCATATTTTCATGCAATAGTCCAAGAGATTCCAAATATTGATCAGCCGAAGGGTGCCGTTAGGCGCGAGACTAGCCCTGTCTGTGCTATTTACTAACACAGGCTTGATAAAATAAAAAAAAAAAGTTATCGCCAGAAAACGGGGGAAGTTTAAAAAAAAGTATAAATAAACTTAATGGATGAAGTACCTAGCAAAGGTCAAACAAAACGTTAAAATTTCAAGGGAGATGGGGGCCAAACGACTTAAGGACCTAACCCCTCTACACATACCTGGATTATTTCTTATAGTTGATTATAAATTAGTGGTTTCAAATTTTATATTTTATAGGCACTTGATGATGCCAAAGATTGTTTTTATATCGAAATATCCTTTTAAATAATTATTTTCGATGTTCCAAAATTACAGTTTATTTTCGCTGGTAAATCTCAGCCATGTGGAGGAAGCTGCATTGTTGCAGTAGATTCCGAGAAGAAAATGTGATATGTATACACCCCCTTCCTCGACCAAAATTTTGACGAAATTACATTCCTGCTTACAGCGCTGTTATCACTAATAGCTGTTAAAATTTAGTCCGTACAAAGGCTAATTCTAAACACTCTTCACAATTCTTTAAAGAAGACTTTTCAATTCAACAGTGTTGATCATAAGATATTAATTTTCTTTTCTCCTTTCATTTACTCATTAATTGACACTCGAGTTATGTCTTTCTTATTCTCAAGGTTCGTTTATCGACACTAAGAATACCAAGATTATCCAATTACGATCTTTGCTTCCACTTGGCATTTGAAGTGTCTACATCACTCCTAGGATTACAAGTGCTAAGGGGCTGGAAAGACTTATATTTACGTCAGAATTTCTTCCGCCGAGTAAATTCAGAAAATTGGAATTGCTCAATATCTTGAATAGGTCTGAATTTACGATTCTAACGATCACAGATAGAAAAAATAGCAAGGGCAGCAGCTCTTATTGGGTAAAGCACAATTGTTTAAAGATACTTTTCAATTGAACAGTTCGATCAGAAGATATTTTGTTGTCTTATCTCCTTCCATTCACTCAGTAATTGACACTCGAGCTATGGCTTTCTCACCCCTCAAGCTTTGTTCATCAACACTAAGAATACCAAGATTGTTCAATTACAATCTTCACTTCCACTTGGCATTTCAAGTGTCAACATTACTCCTTGGATTAAAATTAAATACAAAAAAAAAGTTTTTTTTAACTGAAAGTAAGGAGCGACATTAAAACTTAAAACGAACAGAAATCGTTCCGTGTGTGAAAGGGGCTGTTCCCTGCTCAACGCCCCGCTCTTTACGCTAAAGTTTGACTCTTTCTCTCAATTCTGCCTTTTAAAACAGTAAAAAACTTTAGTGTAAAGAGCGGGGCGTTGAGGAGGGAACAGCCCCTTTCATACACAGATCAATTTCTGTTCATTTTAAGCTTTAATGTCGCTTATCTTTTCAGTTAAAAATTTTTTTTTGTTTAATTTAATTTCAGTTTTTTTTTAAATTAATACATGTTTGATTTTGGCTCTCCCCAAATGAATAATTAAAACGAAATTTGCATATTATCTTTTTTTGTTAAATGTCTTTCTCTTAGTTTTGATCGGACGATTTTGAGAAAAATGGGGTGAGGGAGGAGCCTTAGCTGTCCTTCAACTTTTTGGTTACTTAAAAAGGCAACTAGAACTTTTAATTTCTTACGAACGTTTTTATTAGTAAAAAATATACGTAACTTTAATATACGAAAATATACGAATTAACTTACGTAACGAACTTCTATATTCGTATATATTTTACACATATGAGGGGGTTTGCCCCCTCGTAAATACCTCGCTCTTTACACTAAAGCTTCAATTTTGTCCCAATTCTTTAAAGAATAACCCCTGAATTACAAAGGCCCCTGAATTTAAATAATAGAAATTACCAAAAATAATTTAGTATAAAGAGCAAAGTATTTAGGAGGAGGTGAACCCTCCTTTGAGTAATAATTTCTGTTTGTTTTAAGGTTTAATGCTGCTCCTTTCTTTCAGTTGAAAAAAAACTTTCTCATATTTATTGTTTCATTGTTCTTTTTAAATAATGCTAAGAAGTCGTGCCCCCTTCATGGAATTTTTCTTCCCCCATGACAAATTCATCCAAGGAAAGATCCTCCCACGTAGCAAACTCCTCTCAATCCCCCCCCCAACTAGAAAAACTCCCTGAAAACGTCTGTACACTTCCCAATAACCATTACTGTGCGTAAGCACTGGTCAAAGTTTGTAACTTGTAGCCCCTCCCACGGGGACTGTGGGGGAGTAAGTGGATATAGCTGTTATGTGTTCCGACTATGCTGACCAAAATCGCTATATTAAATTTTGATCTGTTGACTTTGGGAAAAAATGAGCGTAGGAGGGGGCCTAGGTGCCCTCCAATTTTTTTGGTCACTTAAAAAGGGAACTAGAACTTTTAATTTCCGTTAGAGTGAGCCCTCTCGTGACTTTTAGGACCATTGGGTTGATACGATTCCCCGGGAAAAAAACAAACAAACAAACACGCACCTTTCGATGCCAAGTCGCATGATCGGTCTTCCGGCAAAAAATACGAAGTTCCACATTTTTAAATATATGGGCTTGAATCTTCTACAGTAGGGTTCTATGATACGCTGAATGCGATGGTGTGATTTCGTAAGATTCTATGACTTTTAGAGGGTGTTTTCCCCTATTTTTTAAAATAAGGCAAATTTTTTTCAGGCTCCGAACATTTGGATAGGTAAGACTAACTTTGATAAAACTTATACATTTAAAATCAGCATAAAAATACGATTCTTTCGATGTATCTATTAGCATCAAAATTCCGTGTTTTAGAGATTCGTTAACTATTGAGCCGGGTCGCTCCTTAGTACAGTTCGTTACCACGAGCTGTTTGAAAGTGCTAAGGGACTGGAAAGACTTATACCACCAAGTAAATCCAGAAAAGTGGAATTGCTCAATATATTTGATACTTCTGAATTTCTAATTCTAACGATCACAGATAGAAAAAATAGCAAGGGCAGCAGCCCTTATTGATTAAAACACAATTGTTTAAATATGCTTTTCAATTGAACAGTTCTATCGGAAGATATTTTGTTTTCTTATCTTCTTTCATTCACTCATTAATTGACATTCGAGCTATGGCTTTCTTACCCCTCAAGGTTTGTTTATCAACACTAAGAATACCAAGATCATCCAATTACGATCTTCGCTTCCACTTGGCATTTGAAGTGTCTACATCATTCCTAGGATTACAAGTGCTAAGGGGCTAGAAAGACTTATATTTACGTCAGAATTTCTTCCATCGAGTAAATTCAGAAAAGTGGAATTGTTCAATATCTTGAATAAGATTGAATCTCTGGTTCTAACTATCATAGATAGAAAAACATAGTAGGGCAGCAGTTCTTATTGCCAGTTGCTAATAATTGAAAGTTTGGTAGCGATTTTTCTTCTATTATTATTTTTTCTTTAATCTAAAATACGACCTGAACTGTTTGTTGACGACACTGGTTCCATTTAAAGAACACACACACACAAAAAAATGAAATATCTTAAAAGGGGCTCCGCAAAAATAAAAGAGTCAATTAGTCTTTTGTGTACTGCGAAAAATTGTGGAGCCGACAGAATTAGACAACATTCTGACCCAACCAACGAGTCTAAGGACATTAGCCTAGCTTTTCAGAGGTGTTTTCTAGCCAAATGTTGAATTCGAATGAAAGAAAAACCTCAAAGTGAAAAATACTTTCTATCTATTCCAACTGCATTTGTGCTTGAGTAGTCGTGCTCATAGTATTGGGAGAAAATCCTATCCTAAGCGTGAGGAGTGCGGGGGGGGGACTGATTTTTTTGAGTTTTGAGACTTTAGTACAGTGTTTTTTATTTACAGTCTAAAACGCATAAAATTTTTCTTTGATCTTATTTCAGTGTTTAAGGTACATTAGTCTAATATTCATTACTTTTTACAGCTATTTTCAGTCTCTTTGATCCATTTCTTTTAAATGTATTAAGTGGCGAGCCACTTATTGATTTTACAAATCAAAATATCCCTTTCATAAACGAAGAAATTAACCCAAAAATTACTAACGCTTTAAAAGCTTTATTAAGGCATGATTTTCTTCTACGCTTGAGTCACAAGGGGTTCAGTACTGCTGTCAAAATAAAGAGCAAAGTTTTCCATATATTTTCTTTTTCCAGGCCACTCCGCAAGGGAGGGTTGATCACAAAAGCTTAATAGTGGTTCACTCGATTAGAAATTGGAAGCTTTACTGGACTTTTTAAGATTCGAAAGTGATTGGATGGCAACCTGTTAACTCCCGTACTTTTTTTTAACCGCGCCCTCCCCCCAAGACATCTGATGAAAATTTTGATATAGCCATTTTTTTCAAAATTATTGAAGCGCTCAATAAATATACCTCTAGGGATGACACGAACCCCAGAACTCCTGGAGCAAGGGTAATAGACTATGCATGTACGTTTTGTTGGGAGGTGGATGCAAAGGGGCCCGAAAACGGGCCAAAAACTTGTTATTCTTGATTAGTTGAGGGGGCAAAAGTAAATTGAAAGACGTTGTGTGTATTCAGTTCATCGAAAGACCACGTCTGCGTTATTTTTGGAACAGCTTCCAGGATGGAACTGAATGTTTAGGCACTGATAGACAAAGGAGGAGGGTGAGGGTAGGGCAAGGGAAACTTGAATTTGGTGTTGGGGGAGTAGAAGGGGAAAAATGATTTGTGTCCCAAATTAAAAAAAATTAAAGCTTTTCTACTAAAAGTTCCTATGAGACTCGCAATTTATGCATTGTAAAGTAGCGAGATAAATTAAAAGACGCAATCTACTCTCAGGTTGTCAAAATGGAATAGATGAATACCTCAGGAGTGACTAAGGATATTATTCAGAAACTTCCTCCAATTGTAAGGGGGATGTTGAACTACATCAAAATACACTACGCGCATCCAGGTCATCAAAACACTAGACTTATGATATTTCTGGAACGGAAATTAATGGCTTAAGGAATCCAGTTAAAACGTTGAGGAAGTATTAGAAGGAGAAAGTAAAGTAGGTTCTAAATTTTACTTGGGGAGGGGACTATCAATGACCAGACGTTTTGGAAGAAAATGAGGTTATATTGATCCTTACTACAAAAAATTTCTTCTTTTTTTCACACTGATTTGCTTTAAAATTTTACGCCATAAAGAAACTTAGAATTAAATTATAGAATCAAAAGAACCTTTATCAGGAAACAAGTCCATCTGTGTTGATTCTTGATGTACTATTTTCATTTTATTTTTTTAAACAAAAAAACATATTTCTTTTTGATAAAGAGCCTTGAAGCGTATTAAATAAAAGAAAGAAGCAGTTACAACAAAATACAACTCAGAATGAGTCTTATAACAAAATACTTGACTAATATTCGTCAATAGGCTACCCAAAGTTCTAAAAGGTAGGGGGGGGGTGTAATGGAAGTTTCAGTCGTATAGAAGGTTAAACATCATACAGAGTTTTCAGCCTTTTGAATAATATATATCGTAATTTGTGTTTGATTTAAATTAGACTAAAAAAATTACTTTTTTTCTGCCCATTAATTATTTTGATATTGCTGTTTATTTTTTTTTTTTTTGAAAAAGTACCTTTTTTTAAAGAGATGCTCTTATGAAATTAATCCTAAAAACGGGAAATCTAGCCGAGGTAGGGTTACCTTGAAACTGGATTATCGTGCAGAGATAAAGCGAGCTGTCAAAACCGTTATTCGTAATTTCACTATGACACTTAACCACACTTTAACTAATTAATTTTAAACTAATTAAATTTTAAATTAATTTTAATTTAATTTAAATTTAACTAATTTTTAATTTAATTTAATTAAATATTAAATTAATCAAACTAATTACTAATTCAATTAATTAATTTCATTAATTTATGAAAGTAATTTACTGATGCAGTAAATTACAATCAATTTATAGGGTTTTATACCCTCAACTTTTGTAAAACAAATACTAACACGATGTAATATCCAATTTGACCTTGAAGTTTGACTTAAATTTGACTTATAATATGAATTAATTTTGCTCGTTTTTGTTTTAATATCGTCTAAACTTTTCGTTTGAAAATCGTGCTACTTTTTGGAAAGTATTTAGAAATATCAGTAGCAAAAATGAGAAATCTAGCCTTAGCTGGATTGTCTTGAAGCTGGATTAACGAGCGGTATTACAGCGAGCTGTTAAAGCCGTAATTTCATTAATTACTATAATGATACTTAATTAAAATGATGCTCTAAATTACTATCAATCTGTAGCATTTTACATTAACAAGTTTTACCAAACAAATACTGACACAGTATATTATTAAAGAACTCAGTTTTTTAAATTAATAATGACTTTCAACCAGGTGTAATTGCTCGCTTTAATTACCACTGGCTGCCTATAGACTATGAATTCAGAAATTAGGGATGATATTTTACGTTCCTACCACAGCCTTGGAACTGCTAATTTATGTGGTTGACTAAGAAATAAATTCCCACGTCTTTAGATTCTCAGCTCTTATGATTGCCTTTTATGGAATGCTTGCTGCAAAAAAGGGACTGCACTTCATTTATGAGACTAGTTGTCTAATGAGAGGGACTGAGGACAAAGCCTACGTGCAAGAGTTCAACTAAGTAGCCAATAAAATAGCTTTGAATTACAAAAAGGGGGTATAACGGTCCCGATCCCCCACCTATAAACATCCTTTTTCTGATGGATGACGTTGGATTTCCCTTTCAGATTTTGTCATGTTTTTATCTCTTTTTTCGGTTTCAATTCTTTTTTGTTTTTTTTTTTGTTTTCATCTCTTTGTTTTGTTGTTTTATTTAGCTTTTAAATCATTTTATCTGTTATGACTTATGTTTGGGGCCTTTTTTTAATTTTACAACATTATTTGTTTCCTTAAAGCTAATGTCTTGATCTGGCTTATTGATTCATATTTCAAACTTCATTATCCTTGTTCTTACGAGTAAACAGTACAAACTCAGTCTATTTTTTGAAAAAAATATCTTATCTATATCTACAAACTCACTCAGTACAAACTCAGTCTATTTTTTGAAAAAAATATCTTATCTATATCTACCTTATCTAATTTTTTTTTCAGAAACAAGATATCATCCTAAAAAAATTTAACAGTAATAAGGAGGAAATTAATATTACAGGTAGCAAGCACATACGTAGATGGGGAAGTGACCATACGACTGGTGTCTATCTCCATGAAACTTCGAGTTTTTCCGATTTACACCATGATTTCTTATATTTTTAGTGCAATCGCAAAATTTTACCTTCTTTAAGTTAGGTTTCTCAATGTATATTGAACCAATAAAGACCGATTACCAAAAAACTGAACACTCTCTTAAAGATTGTTCAGCCCATAAAGAGGAGAGGGGAGCCGAACTTGTTGAAGACTTACAGATAAATAGGAAAGCTTTGATCTAAATATGTATTTTCCTGACATTACAACCTCCCCCTATCCTGGAAAAATATTTTAAACCTCCTCTCCTCGATAATCTTGGCTCTATGTAACTATGGTGGAATAACCTCTCAGCAGAAGTAGTCCGCATAAAATTATATTGAAATTTCATTAAGAAGATATCCAGCCGTTTGCAAATGTAAACTTACAATTGCCAAGATTACCAACATACATGAGTGCTACCCTCAGTGAATTATGGCCGGAAGTAATTATTTTTCTTTGGTTGACTTATAAGGAATTATTAAAAGTATATAATTTTTTTATTTTTGTTTGTTAGGTTTTGGTGGGGACTCCACATTTCACTTACTTTCTTGCATACATTAGTAACACGAGTGACACCCTCTACGCCACTTCGCCGTTGGTAAGAAGGTACGGTTAAGGGACAGAGAACATATACACGCAGCTCCATGCCTTGAAATAGAGCGCCTGGCCATTTAACATTGGTTTAATGACAGACTGATCAGCTTTAATGTGGAAAGATAAGATACAATTTATTCATGATACATACACATACATACACATACACATACAATAATGCACTATATTAATCTCCTAAAAGCTTCTTGGCCTGTAAAGTAGGTCAAGATATAAGGGTGACATATTCAGACAAAAATGTCACTTATTCGCAGAGAAAAAAAAGTTAGAACATAATAATAAGATAGATTTTAGAAATTAAATACATTAAATTGACTCCAATAAATCGTGCGTCAAAAAAGCTGCATCCCTCCTGTTCAAAGATCTCACACTGTCTTCACAACTTTTTCTTTATAAATGAAGTGATCATGATACTTGATCAGCTCATTTCATGAAAATTCATTTCTTTGATAACCATTCTTGCAGCACCCACATCAACCGCGTCCAATCTCCCTGTGCTAAATGTCTGTTTTACCTAAAGAAAACACTAGAACCTTTATTTTTTGTTCGAATCAGCCCCCTCCTGATATTTTATACCATTTACTTGATCATCCTTCTCGGACAAAAAGTGAAATTTCCTATTATTTTAGATTGAATCTTGAAATATCCACTCGAGGGCAGTTGGGTCATGTTAAATTTCATAATATGATTCTATCAAAATTACAGCCCATTTTGTAGGTGTTTTCTCCCTTACCAAAAATTACACAATTGTCTTACGCTATTGGCTTTTGACGGGGGAATTTATGACTGATGCTGAATTTTGCATAGTTGGTATCAGCATAAAAACCACATTGTTTTGATATACGTCTACACTGTTCTCAAGATTAAGCTAAATAGAGTTTCAGTGTCTAACGAAAAGCGTTACTCACTTGCTTACAGCTTTTTATGACGAAGTGAATTGATATTCGAAATTTAACAAGACGGGTATTTTAAAGACTTGAAAAATAGGTTTCACAAAACAGAAGAAGAGGGAAAATTAAAAGAAGAAGATGTAGGAAAGATAAGGTGGGAAAGGTAAGATAACTGTTTTAAATAGATTTCAAGGGGCGGGATCATGTTCCTTTAACCAGGAATGTTTTATAATAGTTTCTCAAACAAAGATTTTCCCAATCTAATGCAGGTACTACAAAAAACCTGCCGTATTTACAACCAAGAGTAGATGTGAAGGATTTTTTTTTATTTTTTTTTTTAAAGCTTTCCAGAATCTTGACCTTAAATCCCTGGATCTAGTATTATTGTTTTTTTGAAGTTAAGGTTTTTGTGATACTTCAAAAATTGCGGTATTGTCTCAGGGATCAGACAAAGAGTGATAAGCTTTATTGAGCTAAAGCATGGGACAGCTTAATGGAACTTTGTATATAGCTAGCCAAAAAGGGTCAAAGGGTCGCTTCCCAAGCCTCTTGCCTAACCTCCTCCAAAGGTGTTCCAGTGTAGTATCCTTCTATAGGCACCGGCGAAAATCCCCAGCAATTTAGTATCAAACAAAATTGCCAATTAGATAGGGCTGGTGTTTTTTTTCTTTTCTTTTTGACACTAATGTCAGTGTCCAATCTTGTAAATTTCCTATATTCCTATATTTCCCTTGAATTTTTCAGAGCGGGAAGCGGATCATGTTCCTCTTACTGGAAATGTTTTATGAGAACTTCTCAAACAAAGATGTTCCTAATCTACTCTAAATACTACAAAAATCAACAGTGTTTACAACCAGGGGTGAATCTCCAGCATTTTGATTGGGGGCAAGAAGGGTCCATGTCCGGATAGTCAAGGGGCACGGGATATATAATAATTTTTTCTCCACATTGTTGGGGGGTCAACTGTCCTCCCTCTCACACCCCTCCCCTCCTCTCCTAACCTACGTCTATTTTTACAACCCGGACTGGATGTACAGCAGTTTTTTCTTAAAAAAAACAAAAAAACAGCTTAGCCTAAAACTTTGCTTGCAGTACAGCATTGTAACATGAGTAAATAAAACTAATGTGCCTTATTAACGAACTTGTTTAATAACGTGTGTCCATTTCCATAAAAATCAACAAACATTCATAAGCAAATTCAGTGGCCTTCACACGTTGCGTATGAATTTCATAAGTACAGTTAAGCAATTTAATAAAATTTTAAACGGACTTATTAGCATTTAAAAGACATAAAAGCGTAACTTTTCTTTTCGGGGGGCGGATCAGTGCTTTGTGTGGTTGAATAATTTGCCAATTTTATGAGCATACGTCTAACCATGTTGTTAAATACCACTCTAAAAAAACTTCATTAGCTACAAGTGAACATAAAAGGAAACGGCCAAGGAGTCACCAACTAAAATTGCAGTTTCAAGAGCGAAGTTTTTCACGGTTGGAATATAGAGAGGATTACATCATTCCAGTACCGAATTACTGCTATGTAGTCTAAGTGAAGAGATTCTATTAAACAGTTCGTGGTAAGGAGCTGTAGGTAAGGAGTGATTCAGCAAAGTTTTAACAAATTTAAAAAAAGGAATTTAATGATGATTAAAAGAAATTTTAATCAAGAGCATTGGCTTTATGCCAATTCCATCAATGCTTTTTGAATTCTGTTTTCTGTTTCCAAATATACAAAATTCATCAAGTTTAGTGTTATCCATCAAAAGCTAAAGCCTTAAAAAAATTTCCCGATTTTCGAAAAGGAGTAAAACACCTCCAACAAATTACACCATTAGTGAAAATCACACCATCAGATTCAGCATATAAGAGAACCCTATTCCAAGGGTTTCAATTTTGTATCTACAAAAATGTGACATAGATGAAAAATGTGACATTGTATCTACATAGATGAAAATCTTGACAAAATTAATGAATTTTTGGAGGTTTTCAGACTTCTGAGTGCGAGAGTACGTTTGAAAATTGACTTTACGAAGACTAAGTTGTTAAGAATAAGAGTGAGTGAAGTTGAAGAGGCAATATTGTCTAATAGAAAAATCGATGCAATAAGTAGCTCCATGCACCTAGGTAGTATTATTAGTAAAAATGGTGGGTCCAATATAGATTTTAAAAGAAGATTAGCAGAGCCCCAGGATGTTTTATTTCACAGCTGAAGAAGAATAATAAAACAAGCAAAGATTAGAGCATTGGAAATTGAGTTATGACAGACGTCAAGTATAGTTCTAATGCGTGGGTTTTCTGAAAGCGGGAGGTGGATTTGTTAGATATTTTCCGGAAAAACTTTCTACAGATTGTTTTGGGTGCCCGTCTCAATGACCATATTTCAAACAGTAAACTGTACAAAAATGTGGTTCAATCGAGCTTCCTAGTGGTATAATAAGAGAAAGGCTAAGATGGAAAAACAATATTCTGCGTACGAAGGATGACAGATTGCCAAATATCGTCCTTGTCAGTCAACCATCTAGATCAAAATGAAAAGCAGATCGTCCCGGAATGGAGTTGGAGGAGGTCATAAAGAAATATATAAGGGAAATTTGAAGTTCTTGGGAGGGTGTAAGGTAAAATTCTAGTTAATTGACTTCTTGCTATCTCAGAAAGGGTTTAGTTTAGGAAAATGAAACTTTCAGGGATGGGTCTACAGGCTAAAGTATGTCCCGGGAAGGTATTTTAAAGTACCCACATGCCTAGCTGTGTTGGCCTTAGCTAGCTTGGTGCTGCAGTTAGTTGTTAGTAGTAGTAGTTGCATTTAAACGTCTCATCCGCGTGTTTTAAAGAGTTAGCCATGCTTAAAGTGGCTAATTTTAAACTGCAGGGGTTGCATTCAAGGTAGAATAAGGGCAAAAAGTACCTTAATTATAACGGTCAGCATCTAAAAGAGTCAAAAATAAAGTCTCTAGTATTAAAAAATTAGTAAAGCTATGCTAGTAAACATCCTATTTTTCAAACAGCTAAACCACATTTTTCTCCAGAAATAAACTGATAAATTTCTTAAAAATAATACGTCTGTGCAACTTTGCTTGTATACTCATGTTATTGCAGCCTAGTATCAAACAGTTCGTGGTAACGAACTGTAGTAAGGAGCGACCCGGCTCAATAGTAAACGGAACTCTAAAAAACGGAAAATATACATCAAAAGAATCAGATTTTCATGCTGATTTTAAATATATAAGTTTCATCAAATTTTGTCTTCAAAAGTTACGAGCCTGGAAAAATTTGCCTTATTTTAGAAAATAGGGGAAAACACCCCCTAAAAGTCACAGAATCTTAACGAAAATCACACCATCGCATTCGGCATGTCAGAGAACCCTATAGCAAAATTTTCAAGCTCCTATCTACAAAAATGTGGAATTTCGTATTTTTTGCCAGAAGACAAATCACGGGTGCGTGTTTATTTGTTGTTTTTTTTCCCAGGGGTCATCTTATCGACCAAGTGGTCCTAGAATGTCGCAAGAGGGCTCATTCTAACGGAAATGAAAAGTTCTAGTGCCCTTTTTAAGTGACCAAAAAAATTGGAGGGCACCTACGCCCCCTCCCACGCTCATTTTTCTCCAAAGTTAACAGATCAAAATTTTGAGATAACCATTTTGTTCCGCATAGTCAAAAACCATAATAACTATGTCTTTGGGAATGACTTACTCCCCCACAGTCCCTGGGGGAGGGGCTGCAAGTTACAAACTTCGATCAGTGTTTACATATAATAATGGTTATTGGCAAGTATACAGTCGTTTTCAGGGGATTTTTTTTTGGTTTTGGGGGTAGGGTTGAGGGGAGGGGCTATGTGGGAGGATCTTTCCTTGGAGAAATATTACATGAGGGAACAGAAATTCAATGAAAAGGGCACAGAATTTTCTAAAATTACTATAAAAAAAACAATGAAAAAATAAACATGGAAAAGTTTTTTAAATTGAAAGTAAAGAGTAGCATTGAAACTTAAGACGAACAGAGATTATTACGCATATGAGGGGTTCTAAAAATACTTCAGCATAAAGAGTGAGGTATTTAGGAGGAAATAAATACCTCGATCTTTATGCTATAGTATTTTCTAGTAATTTCAACTATTTATTCTACGGCCTTTCTGGTTCAGGGATCATTCTTAAAGAATTGGGACAAAACTTACGATTTATTGTAAAGAACGAGGTACTAACGAGGGTACAAACCCTCTCATATACATAATAAAAATTAAAGAATATAAAAGTTTGTTACGTAAGTTAATTCTTAAGTTACGTATATTTTTTACTAATAAAACAATTCTTTAAAAATAAAAATTATAGTTGCCTTTTTATGTAACCGAAAAAAATTGCATGGTAACTAGGCCTCCTTCCCCATCCCTTATTTCTCAAAATCGTCTGATCAAAACTAAGAGAAAGCCATTTAGCCAAAAAAGGAATTAATATGCGAATTTCATTTTAATAGTTTATGTGTGGAGAGCCAAAATCAAACATGTATTAATTCAAAAACGTTCAGAAATTACATAAAAAAACTAGTTTTTTTCAACTGAAAGTAAGGAGCGACATTAAAACTTAAAACGAACAGAAATTACTCCGTATATGAAATGGGTTGTCCCCTCCGCAATCCCTCGCTCTTTACGCTAAAGTTTGACTCTTTGCCACAATTCTGCTTTTTAAAACAATTAAAAGCTTTAGCGTAAAGAGCGAGGGATGGCGGAGGGGACAACCCATTTCATATACGGAGTAATTTCTGTTCGTTTTAAGTTTTAATGTCGCTCCTTACTTTCAGTTAAAAAAACTAGTTTTTTTTATGTAATTACACATAAATCTTATAATTTTAGTTTTAATAAAGTGAGAAAACCGACAGATTGCATTGACCTATTCTTCCACTTACCTTCCAACATTGACCAGATAAAGTAAAAATTCCGTTTCTAACGGAAGACCTTAAAATGACTTGGAACGGGGCTAATTATAATGTGAACAGGAAATGAATCTATGACCTGACGTCACACCTGATAGGAGGGGGGAGATTTGGAATCATAGCCCTAGACAGGAACTTTTGAGAGAAATTACAGTAATTAACGTGTATGCGTCTTTTCGGTTACCCGTGATAGTCTATGGTTCGTTCAGTTGAATAAAACTAGTCTAGTTCTGAACAGAGTCGTTGAGAGAAAGGGGAATATTACAAAGACGTGGACCTCAATGAGACAAATAAGAACGAGCAAATAAGATGTGATAAATTAATCCTCTGTAGTTTTATGCTTAGTTAGTAATCCCTCTTGGTGACCCCATCAGGTGTTGTGACAAGAGTCAAATCCTCAAAGCCCTCTTACTATTGACAACAAAAGACTCATAAGAAAACCTTGTTAATGGCCATTAAACACTTAATCAAATTTATATTCAGTACATAGAAACATATTACCATCAATTTTCAACGAATTTAAGTTATTTACTAAAGGGGAATTCCAACTAAAGCCTCGGACATTACACATATGGACTGGGAAACTCTAGGCTCAGTTCGAAATTTCTTGTTCCTGGTCGGGATGTAACTCCAAGGCAAAAAAGTTCCCTAGTCAATTACGTAAGTAGTGATTGTTTGGGGCACTTGGGGATTTTTACCAAGAGCTTATCCAGGATTTATTTTCGGGTTGGGGTACTAAAAAACTTGAAAAAAAAAACGCATTAAAATTTGTTAAGTCCATTTTTGTTGCGTTTTTACGAGTCGGACAAAAAAATTTTGTAAGGGGAGGGGGGGAGGTTCAAACCCCCCTAACCCCTTGGATACGGCCTTGATTTTTAGACTCGTATGAAGTCTCAAGATTCTTAGGATTGTGGCAAAATTTTCCAATAATTTAACTGATTTTTTGCTCAGGTTTTGACCCACCCTTCAAAATTGCAAGGCCATATACTATCCTTCGCCCAAATAAATTTCAATTGATGTGCTATGACCTATAGGACAGAGCTATAGCGCTGTATTTCCTGACAGGTTTTGAAGAATAACACCCCAAGTAGAAGAAGCCTTGCAGAAATTCTATGGTAGCTAAAAAGGAGAAACGGAAACCATCCTTAGGCTAAATCAGTGGTCCTCAACCGGGGTCCACATGGACCCTAGGGGTCCATGTAATATTTTTGGCGGTCCACAGGCAAAACACAACAAATTGGGGGGTCCACAATGATATTTTGGTGGTCCATGAAGAAAACCAACTCAGAATGCTCTTTATTTTTAAGAATTCAATTTCTACTGTAATTTACATTATTTTGAATCAGTTTAGTGACCTACTCGGAATGGATATACCGATTTGGGTTTCAATTCCTTTCGAAGTTAATGTTGCCCATATAGAATTATCATTGTAAGAGCCCCTCATGGAATTACAAAGTAATGAAATAATGTGCGTAAAATTCAAAGATGGAAAGTACAATATATGGAAAACAAATGATGTTGCTACAAAGTACCCTTTAAAGTACCCTTTTCCTACATCTTATCTTACTGAAGCGGGATTTTGTCGTGTTTCTCAAATTTTATCAAAAGCTTGCAATAGACTTGACATTGTGAAAAGGGGTGATAAACTATCATTAACATCGATAGAACCAAATATAAAGAAACTTGTCGAGAAGCACCAACCACACATATCTCATTGAATAAACATGCCTTTTCCTTTTTTTAATCACACACTTAATTTCTACTGCTTTTTTTATCCAGTTTAAATAAATAATGTTGGAGTGAATGAGCTTTAGTTGCTTACCAATTGAAGAAACTTGTAGAAGCTTGTAATATTGTAGTTATTATCACAATAAAGTAATAGTAATAATAATAATTATTATATATTAGAATGTTTTATTTGTATTAAATTAGTTTTCATTTAAAAATAAAGCTTAATCATATGCTATTTGTTTGATAATTAAAACCTTAAAATTTATATTAGTGAAGAATAAAAAATTTTTCTTATGTCCAATAGCTATGAAGGGGTCCACCAAGATAAAAAGAGGGGAAAAGGGGTCCATGAGGAAAAAAAGGTTGAGAACGACTGGGCTAAATGGTCAGCATGCCAGTAAATTGAAGAAGAAGAAGAAGAATATATATATCTGACTTATCTAAGATGAATGTCGTGCTTCTAAAAACAACAGGGTTCAAATTTGCTCGTAATTTTCACCAAGCGATATTATCTTTTATGGCAGATTCGATACCTGTTCATGTAAGCTGTTGATTGCTGCAAATATATCGACTACTTTTTTTTTAATGATATGCCAATCTCAAATGATTGCACACCAAATTTGTATTACCACCATCATAGATAAGGTAAAGAACAATGGATCAGATTTCCCAGAATGGTGAAGAATGATGGGGTTTAAATTATTAAATGACTCTTTGCAAAGAGTACAACTCTGGCGGATCCAGGGGGCTGGGAGACCCTGGGCACCCAAGATTTTTTCTGGCGTCCTCATTTTTGCTTATTTTTTCTGTTTTCCCTCTTTTTAAAAATTAAAATTTGTCAATTTGGTAAAATATTCACGTTCTTGTCACATTAGCCCCCTCCCCACAAAACTCAGCTGGCGCCAAAGATTTTTGTGGCGCCTCTCTGACCTCATTCCTTGTTTATTTTTTCTTTCTCCCCTTTTTTTAAATAAATTTGCCAGTTTGGTCAATTATTGGCGCCCTTGTCATACTAGCCCCCCCCAAGATTTTGCTTATTGGCTTCCTTGTCACATTAGGTCCCCCAAAGATTTTGCTCAAGATCTGTCCCCCGAGTACAAGTAATATTAAAGAAGCCAAACAACTGGCTAAGTCTAGAAGATCTTCTTTGGATGGACTATTTTTGAAGTAGGCTAAAAAGGTTGGTTCATGGATTTCTGGGTATTTGTCAATCACTAATGCCTTTTAGAGAAAATTCTATTTGGGATTTCACTCCTTCTCCAGCTTTCTAACACCACCATAACAGTGATGTGCTTTACATTGTCGTTTCCCCCCGTCCAATAGGAGGGGGTGACTCCTACAAAGGCAACTGGGTCAAAAATTCGTTGGATAACTATTAACAATCCAAAACACACTCAAGAAGTGAATTTAGCTTATTCATAGTGAAATATTCCAATATATGATGAAAATATAATTCTTTAGTAGCAAAATTATGGAAAGTACAACAAAGAATTATGGAAAGTAGCCGCCCAGAACACACTATATTAAATGCCAAACCACCTCTATATATTAAATATTTAATTAAAATATACCTGTATCGTAGTTTATTTCACGAAAGAATAAGCTAATTATAACCGAATGCGAGATAAAAACCGGTTTACTCAGATCAACAAAGCAAGCTTCTTAAGTGTGTTATGGATTATTAACAACTATCGTCCGTTGGTCATCCTTTCATTAATCTGTTCAGAATGATATGCTTCCAGATGCAAAAAAAACTTACTAAACATAAACTTTTTTGCACCAGTAATGCGCAAAAAGCTATTAATTAGTTTTACAGATTTAATGTTGACAGCCTGATTTGCTACATGATACGATACAGCTTACGAATAAATTTCATTGTAGATGCAGAAATCGACCAGAGGCGGAACTCATTTCTATCGAGCGTAAAATCTGAGATGCTCATGAGAAGTAATTTAAATGGCTGAAAATCATTCTTTGTGGGCTGTTATTATCTGACCGTTAGCTACCGGGAGAATGTAAGATTTAACCAGAGCTACCAACTCTAGTCGCAATGTTCCGTCGACTCAATTAACACGTTGAATCAGTTAGAATTTATTCTCTGTAAATGTTTATTTTTTAGGAGGGGAAGGTTCTAATATTTCGTCCAAATTCTGGAAAATAATAGGGCTAACCGAGAATAATCTATAATACGAATATCTCTTTCAAACAGCTCATTGTAACGAACTGTAAGTAAGGAGCGAAACTCAATTTTGATAACCAAAAAAAAGGATTTTGATAACAATTGATACATCAAAAGAATTGGCTTTTTATGCTGATTCCATATATATAAAATTCAATAATGTAATGCTATCCATCAAAAGTTACGAGCCTGAGAAAATTTCCCTAGTTTTCAAAGCAGGGGGATAACGTACCCCAAAAGTCATCGTATCAGCAAAGATTCAGTGTATCAGAAAACCCTACTGTAGAGTTTTCAAGCTCCAATCATTAAAAATGTAAAATTTTGTGTTGTTTTTTGCCAGAAGAAAGATCACAGACACGTGTTTATTTATTTTTTTCTTTGTTTTTTCTAGGGTAGATTTTCTACAGGGAGAATTTCCAATTGGGATGGAAGTTTTCGGGAGTGAACTTTTCGGGGTAAATCTTAAACGGGGAGAATTTACCAGAGTTCATATACGAAATTCGTTTTGTTTATCTTACTTTCCCCGTTGGCGACCCCACTTTACATGTGGAGATGCTCCGGGGGAATGGTCAGCAGATATTTTCAGCGGAGTTAGAATTCTCTGGGGGATTTTTTACGTGGGGGAATTTCCCACGGGATAAATTGCCTAGGGGGGAATTATCACCGGAGAAATTTTCCATGGAGAAATATTCCCTGGAAGAAACTTTCCTTTCGGAGGGGGAAGGATTCCCAGAAAATAAACACAGGTTGAGTCCGCCATGATCTTAAATTAATAAAAAAAAACTTTCCGAAAAAGAAGTTTTTTCAAGAAAAGTAAAGGCCAGCCCCATTAAACTTAAGATCAGAAGGAATAAACCTACAATAACTCAAACTCAAAACAACCAGAAATTACTTTTAAAGAATAAATTAAACCAAAAACGAACAGAAATTAAATAAACAGTCATAGCAAAAAACATACAACAGGTACAAATATAAATGAATCAATAAATCTTGAAACGAGTAAAGTTTAAGTTGAATATGCAAACGAAGCTAAAAATGAACAAAAATACTTTGCTATTAAAGTATAAATGAAACCCAAAACGAACATAAATTAAATAAGCAGTATTAGCAAATAAACATACAATATGCACTAATATAAATTAATAAATAAATGTTAGAACGAGTAAAACTTGAATATGCAAATCAAGCTTGAGACGAACAAAAGTCTCTACAAACAAGAGTTTGGGTTTTGTCTCCTTCTCTCATTGTAAAAGTTTAAAGCTGACGGCGTCATTGGCGCTTTACTGAAAACTACAAGTGTCTTGAAAAGTCTTGGAAAGTACGAATGCAATCAAACTGAATGTTTGATATAATGCTATTAATTATTGAAAGATCATCAGTTCAAGATATTATTTCACTGTAACTCAATTTTCATTTTCAATGCTATAATAATTGGAAAAGAAAATGTTTGTGATATAATTCGTTTTCAGTGAAGCACCAGTGACGCACCACTGGTGAGTCACACTGGTGCGACTTTTACAGCAAGAGAAGGGGCATTATCCAACTGTTGTTTGTAGTGAAGCTATATTTGTCTTGAACAGTCTCGGGAAGAACTAATAAAATTAAACTGAATATTTGATATATAGCGATATTAATTGCTGAAAGCTCATTAGTTCAAAATTTAATTTTATTGTAAATTTTATGTTTATTTACGATGTTGTAATAAGTACAAAAGAAAATATTTGTATTGTAATTTGTTTCCAGTAAAGTGCCAAGGACGCTATAGGTTTTAAACTTTTACAGTGAGAGAAGGGGGCTAAACACAAACTCTTGTTTGTAGTGATTTTTGTTCGTTTAAAGATTAATTTGCATATGCAATTATCACTCGTTTTAAGAATTATTCATTCATTTATAAATAATTCATATTTATACAGTACATATTGTATGTGTTGTTTACTCTGATTGTTTATTTAATTTCTGTCTGTTTTGGGTTTCATTTATACTTCAATAACAAATATTGTTGTTCATAATTCATATTTATACAGTACATATTGTATGTGTTGTTTGCTCTGATTGTTTATCTAATTTCTGTCTGTTTTGGGTTTCATTTATACTTCAATAACAAATATTGTTGTTCATTTTAAACTTGATTTGCATT
The DNA here is from genome assembly GCF_032884065.1 of Artemia franciscana. NCBI lineage: Eukaryota > Metazoa > Arthropoda > Branchiopoda > Anostraca > Artemiidae > Artemia > Artemia franciscana. The sequence continues at coordinate 23,273,851 of NC_088878.1, forward strand.
TTCAATTTAAACTTTACTCGTTTTAAGATTTATTTATTCATTTATATTACAACTTGTTGTGTGTTTTTTTGCTATGATTTTTTATTTGCTTTCTTTTCGTTTTATGTTTCATTTATTCCTTAATAGTGATTTCTGGTCGTTTAAGTTTGAGTTATTGTAGGTTTTTATTTCTTCTGATCTTAGGTTCAATGTGGCCTTTACACATTGCAGCCTAAGGGTTTAGCAGCCTAAGGGTTTTAGCCTTTTAGGTTTAGCAGCCTAAGGGTTTTAAGCCTTTTCAACTTGCAGCCCAAAAAAAAATTATATGCCTTGGGGCATAACTTACAACACAAATTCTCGGGCTCGGGGGAGGGGGGGTTGTATAAAACACTGAGCTTTTGTTATATGATTTTCGGTATATTTTTGACATAATTAAAATCTCTTTCCTTTTTGATTACTTTTGACTCTCAGAAAGGGAACTAGAACTTTCGATTTCTAGTCATTTGAGTCCCCTCCGAAGTCAACCTTTTTTAAAAAACTTTATATGCCCCGGGGCATAGCTTACAACCCTCCTCCCTGGCTATGGGGGGATATGTTAACCCTGAATTTTTTATCTTTATTTTTATTTTTAAAATTTTCTTTTATCGTTGGATTATTTAAAACTAAATGACTATCTCAAAATTTTAATTAAATGCGTTTGGGGAAGAAAGGGCCCTGCGGGGAGGGGGAGGTCTAGTTGCCCTCCAATCACTTTTGAATTAAAAAAAGCACTAGAAATTCCGATTTACAATCGAATAAGCCCCCTCCGAAGTTTACTCTACCATCCCTTCCATAAGAGCCTTATTTGCCCTGGGGACATAACTAACAAAACTTGCCCCGGGCTCAGAGGAGGAGAGGCTACGTTATCCCTAGTGTTTTTGGTATATGGTTCCTGATCTATTTTGAACAAAATGGCTATATAAAAATTCTATCGAACTTATTTGGGGAAAGAGCGTTGGTTGGGGGGGGGGGGCAAATATCATCGAATCGCTTTTGACTCTTAAAAAGGAGCTAAAACTTTGAATTTTTAATTATTTGAATCCCCTGTGAAGTTTATACGACCAATTCTTTCATAAGAACTTATATGCCCCCGCGGCACAAGTCATAACCCTTAGTTCCACCGATTTTTTGGGTGGGGGAGTGAGGGTATTTTGATCCTGGAGCTTTTGTTATCCTCCTGCCTCTGATGCTTATACGAACACCCCTTAAAACATTATCTGTCCCCTGGGGCATAACTCACAACACTTCCTCCGGGCTCTGGGGTGTTGTGTCAAGCCCTGAGTTTTGTTTTTGATGTTTAAACTATTTTGAACAAATGGCTTTCTCAAATCCTGAACGGATGCAATTGGAGAAAAAGGGGCTAGGAGGGGGGTGGCTAGTTGCTCTCCAATCACTCTTGACTCTTAAAAAGGGCTGTATGAACTCCGATTTACAATTGAATTAGTCCCCTCCGAAGTTTATACGACCATCCCTTCCATAAAACCTTATATACCCCCAAGGCATAAGGTACAACACTTTCCCCCAGGTTCTGAGGGCTGTGTTATCCCTGGAGTTTTTGTTATATGATATTTGATCTATTTTGAACAAAATGGCTATATAAACGATCGGACGCATTTGTGGAAAAGAGGGCAGGGTCTAGTTGCCAATGGATCACATTTGACTCTTAAAAAGGGAATCAGAACTTTCAATTTCTAATCATTTGAGTTCCCTCCATGGTTTATACGACCACTTCTTCCATAGAAATTTTATATGCCCCACGGGCATAAGTTACATCTCTTCCCTCTGACTCTGGGGAGTATTTTGACCCGTCAATTTTTGTTATCTGATCATGGGACTATTTCAAACAAACTAGCAATCTTTAATTTTTTATCAGACGCATTTGGAGAAACAAGGATGTGTATGTGTGTGAGGGGGGAAGTAGATGCCCTCTGATCCCTTTTTAATCATAAAAAGGCAACTAGAAGTTTCATTTTTCAGTCAATTGGGCCACCTATGAAATTTATACGACCAACAATTACATAAAAACATTATATAACCCCGGGGAATTGCTTAAAACACTTGCCCCGTGGCCTTGTGGATTTGTGTCAGCCAGGGAGTTTTTGTTATCTAGTGTTTGAACTTTTTGTTAACAAAATGATCATCTCAAAATTTTTATCGGATGGGTTTCGCGAAAAGGGCAGAGGAAGGGGGGCTTGTTGCGTTCCGATCTCTTTTGACTCTTAAAAATTGAACTAGAAATTTCAATTATCAATCGAATGAGCCCTCTCTAAAGTTTATACGAGAATTCCTTCCATAGGAGCCATATATGCTCCCATGGCATGGCAGGTCTGCCCCCGGCCCTAGGGGGTTTTGTTGACGCTTGAGTTTTTGTTATCTGATCTATGAAATATTTTTAACAAAATGGCTGTCTCAAAATTTTTATCGGATGCATTTGGGGAAAATGGGCATGGTGGGGGGCTAGTTGCACTCCGATCACTTTTGACTCTTAAAAAGGGTACTAGAACTTCCGATTTCCAACCGAAAAAGCCCGCTCTGAAGTTTATACGAACACTCCTTTCGTATGAAGTGCGTCTAGGAAAAAAAAGAAATAAATAAATAAATAATAAAACATTGGAGCCGTATGGCCTTTGCGATAGGCAAGGCTATGGCGTTGCCTCTGGAACGATCAGAAATTGAATAAGAAATAAGTCTATGTTCAAATGAAAGTATGCTAAGGAGTATTTTCAATGTGGAACTGCAAGCAAACCTTTCTGAGGGGAATTCGCAACGAGGATATATTACCGAAGGATAATTTCTCAAGGGAAGAATTTTACACAGGAGGAACTTTCTATGGCGGAATTTTTCGTTAGGAAATTTTCCATAGAGGGTGGGTAGATTTTCTGGGATTATTCGAAAAACGATCAGAAATAAAATTCTAAAAATAAAAGTTTTTTCTATAGAAAATAAGAAGCAGTATTAAAACTTAAAACGAACAAAACTCATTCCGTACATGAGGGGGGCTCCCTGCTCCTCAGTAACCCGTTCTTTACGCTAAAGTTCGTCCTTTTGTTGCAATTTTCTAAGGACGATTCCTGAAACACAGGGGCTGTTTAATTAGAATCAGAACTTTTTAAAAGTACTTTAAAAACTTTACCGTGAAGAGAAGAGCATTGACGAGGGGGGCAGCCCCTTCATATATGGAATAATATCTGTCCGTTTTAAGTTTTAATGTTGCTCGTTACTTTTAGTAGAAAAAAGTCTTTTATTGATTTTCAGAAAAACAATCAGAGATAAGAAAATCCTTCGAAACTCGCGGACGATGACGATTTTTGAAAAAGTCAGACTTTTATGTACCTCAAATTTGCCTCTGAGATTACCTCACCCTCTCCGTCTTCAATCCAAGTTGCTAAAATGTTCTAATGAATTAGGGAGGTTAAATCAAACCCCCAAACGACTTCCTAAATTCGAAATTGTCTTTTCAGGACGGCATTCTTTTCATTAAAAAATTCACCCTCAACCTAAAAAAACTCAAATTTGTGAAAGAACTAGAGCGACAAACTTTTCAGATTTGGAGTTAGTACATATTTTTTAGTCGGATAGTCAAAGAATCATTTATATAGTAAATTGTTTGAGGTTGACCCCTTTTTTCACAATTTTCCTAGAACCTTTCCCCCCACCTCACTCCCTATCAAAGTTTTAAGCCCCAAAGAGTTCTTTTGACTTCAAACATTTAGTTTCATGTTCACCAGCAAAAAAATCTAATCACATTTGCTGGTATTTACTCAATAAAATTTTTTTTGCCTCAACCTCTAATTCAACCTCCAAAAACTCAAATTTGTGAAAGAGCTAGAGTGGTAAACTTTTCGGACTCGGAATTAGCACATATTTCTTAGCTGAACAATCATTAGTGCAAGAATCGCTTGTATAGCAATTTGTTTGAGGTCAAACCACACCTTCACTAGACTAATATAATGATAATTAATTACTGAAAGTTCACTAGCACAAGATTTTGTTTCATCCAGGCCGGATTTTAAGCTTTGACACTTCTATGCCCAAGCAATTTTGCCGCTCCGTGTTTGCCTTTTGGGGAATCCCCAAAACTGTTGGTGAATCCTGGTCTGGTTTCGCTGCAATTTTCATTTTATTTTCAATTTTGTAATATGTAAAAAAGAAAATATTTGTAATATAATTTATTTTAGTAAAGCGCCAAATACGCAGTAGGCCTTATACTTTTACCGTTAGGAAAAGGGCAATACCCAAACTCTTGTTTCTAGTGAAAAATATAAGTTTCATGAACATTTTTGGAAAGAGATAATAAACTGAATTACCGTAATTATGGGAATAGAATCCCGTTAATAAGTTTTTTGGGTAGGGGTGGCACGGAGGGAGGGACAGGGACAAGCTCCCATGATTTATCAATCATTGTTAATTTTTTGGGGGGGAGGGAAGTGTATCAGGCCATGTAGGACCAGGACTCATCTGCCATAAATTTTGGAATAAAACATTATTAATAAATTGTGTTTTTTTGGTATTGGAGGGGGTAAGGCTGGACCTTGGATGCCCAGGGCTCCCTGTCATAATTTTTGTAATTAAATATCGTTATCAAGTTTTTTATTGGGGGAGGGGGTGGGATATGCAGAGAAGGCCAGGGTTCAGGTCCCTTGAGTTTTGGAATAATATAGCGTTCATAAGTTTTTTTTAGTGGGGATGGGGGTTTGACATATTTGATCTTCGAACTATTTTCAAGGCCATCGGTAAGAATCTTATGTGCCCCCAGGATATAATACAAAACTTGCCTCCGGGCTCTAGGTGGACGTGATGACCCTGGAATTTTGTTGTCTGACCTTTTGACTTATTATAACAAAATAGATATCTCAAAAATTCCATCAGATAGATTTGAGGTGAAAAGAGCAGAAGGGCTAGTCGCCCTCCGGTCCTTTTTGACTCCTAAAAAGGGAACTGGAACTTTCAACTTCCAATAGAATGGTCCCCCGATAAAGTTTATAAGATCATTCCTTCCACAAAAAAACTTATATGCCTTGGGGCATAACTTAAAACACAAGTTCCCGAGTTCTGGGGGGGGGGGGGGTTGGATAAAACACTGAGCTTTTGTTATATGATTTTCGGTATATTTTTGACATAATAAAAATCTCTTTCATTTTTGATTACTTTTGACTCCCAGAAAGGGAACTAGAGCTTTCGACTTCTATTCATTTAAGTCCCCTCCGAAGTTAACCTTTTTTAGAAAACTTTATATGCCCCCGGGCATAACTTACAACCCTCCTCTCTGGCTATGGGGGGATATGTTAACCCTGAAATTTTTTTATTTGATCGTTGGATTATTTAAAACTAAATGACTATCTCAAAATTTTAATTAAATGCGTTTGGGGAAGAAAGGGCCCTGCGGGGGGGGGTCTAGTTGCCTTCCAATCACTTTTGAATTAAAAAAGCAATAGAAATTCCGATTTACAATAAAATAAGCCCCCTCGCAGTTTACTCTACCATCTCTTCCATAAGAACCTTATTTGCCCTGGGGACATAACGAACAACACTTGCCTCGGGCTCAGAGGAGGTGAGGCTACGTTATCCCTAGTGTTTTTGGTATATGGTTACTGATCTATTTTGAACAAAATGGCTATATAAAAATTCTATCGAACTTAATTGGGGAAAGAGCGTTGGTTGGGGGGGGGGGGGGCAAATGTCATCGAATCGCTTTTGACTCTTAAAAAGGACCTAAAACTTTGAATTTTGAATTATTTGAATCCCCTATGAAGTTTATACGACCAATTCTTTCATAAGAATTTATATGCCCCCGCGGCACAAGTTATAACCCTTAGTTCCACCGATTTGAGGGTATTTTGATCCTGAAGCTTTTGTTATCCTCCTACCTCTGATGCTTATACAAACACCCCTTAAAACATTATCTGTCCCCCGGGGCATAACTCACAACACTTCCTCCGGGCTCTGGGGGCTTGTGTCAACCCCTGAGTTTTGTTTTTGATGTTAAAACTATTTTGAACAAATGGCTTTCTCAAATCCTGAACGGATGCAATTGGAGAAAAAGGGTCTAGGAGGGGGGGGGTGGCTAGTTGCTCTCCAATCACTCTTGACTCTTAAAAAGGGCTGTATAAGCTCCGATTTACAATTGAATTAGTCCCCTCCGAAGTTTATACGACCATCCCTTCCATAAAGCCTTATATACCCCCAGGGCGTAAGGTACAACACTTGCCCCCAGGTTCTGGGGGCTGTGTTATCCCTGGAGTTTTTGTTATATGATCTTTGATCTATTTTGAACAAAATGGCTATATAAACGATCGGACGCATTTGTGGAAAAGAGGGCGGGGTCTAGTTGCCAATGGATCACACTTGACTCTTAAAAAGGGAATCAGAACTTTCAATTTCTAATCATTTGAGTTCCCTCCGTGGTTTATACGACCACTTCTTCCATAAAAAATTTATATGCCCACCGGGCATAAGTTACATCTCTTCCCTTTGACTCTGGGGAGTATTTTGACCCGTCAATTTTTGTTATCAGATCATGGGACTATTTCAAACAAACTAGCAATCTCTAATTTTTTATCAGACGCATTTGGAGAAACAAGGGTGTGTATGTGTGTGAGGGGGAGAGGTAAATGCCCTCTGATCCCTTTATAATCATAAAAAGGCAACTAGAAGTTTCATTTTTCAGTCAAATGGGTCATCTATGAAATTTATACGACCAAAAATTACATAAAAACATTATATAACCCCGGGGAATTGCTTAAAACACTTGCCCCGTGGCCTTCTGGATTTGTGTCGGCCAGGGAGTTTTGTTATCTAGTGTTTGAACTTTTGTTAACAAAATTATCATCTCAAAATTTTTATCGGATGGGTTTCAGGAAAAGGGCAGAGGGAGGGGGGCTTGTTACATTCCAATCTCTTTTGACTCTTAAAAATTGAACTAGAACTTTCAATTATCAATCGAATGAGCCCTCTCTAAAGTTTATACGAGAATTCCTTCCATAAGAGCCATATATGCTCCCATGGCATGGCAGGTCTGCCCCCGGCCCTAGGGGGTTGTGTTGACGCTGGAGTTTTTGTTATCTGATCTATGAAATATTTTTAACAAAATGGCTGTCTCAAAAATTTTATCGGATGCATTTGGTGAAAATGGGCATGGTGGGGGGCTAGTTGCCCTCTGATCCCTTTTGACTCTTAAAAAGGGCACTAGAACTTCAGATTTCCAATCGAAAGAGCCCGCTCTGAAGTTTATACGGACACTCCTTTCGTATGAAGTGCGTCTAGGAAAAAAAGAAATAAATAATAAAACATTGGAGCCGTATGGCCTTTGCGATAGGCAAGGCTATGGCGTTGCCTCTGGAGCGATCAGAAACTGAATAAGAAATAAGTCTATCTTGAAATGAAAGTATGCTAAGGAGTATTTTCCATGTGGAACTGTAAGCAAAAACACTTCTAAGGGGAATTCGCAACGAGGATATATTATCCAAGGATAATTTCTCAAGGGAAGAATTTTACACGGGAGGAACTTTCTATGGCGGAATTTTTCGTGAGGAAATTTTCCATAGAGGGTGGGTAGATTTTCTGGGATTATTCGAAAAACGATCAGAAATAAAATTCTAAAAAATAAAAGTTTTTTCTATAGAAAATAAGAAGCAGTATTAAAACTTAAAACGAACAAAAATCATTCCGTACATGAGGGGGGCTCCCTGCTCCTCAGTAACCCGTTCTTTACGCTAAAGTTCGTCCTTTTGTTGCAATTTTCTAAGAACGATTCCTGAAACACAGGGGCTGCTTAATTATAATCAGAACTTTTTAAAGGTACTTTAAAAACTTTACCGTGAAGAGAGGACCATTGACGAGGGGGGCAGCCCCTTCATATATAATTCGGCAACGCTGTTGCCTTGTCTTATCTAAGTGTAATCCAAAATTCTTCAAAAATCAGAGGAAATAAGTATCAATCTGCTTACCTTCTTTGCTAATAAGTGACCCTATAGAGTGGTGTATTACCCTAACTCGCATTTTTAAGGTCAATCTTGTTATTTAAGGACTATTTTGTTTGACCTTGTTTTAATTAGCCCACGTGTACGCTTGGTTTCAAAATTAGCGCGCGCGCACTGTTGTCACTATTAGAACGATAGAGTTATGGAGAAAAATAAAGGATCGTCTAACATAGTTGCCCAAAAAAGACCAAGACATTCGCCCAAAAAAGGTGTTCATGAGTGCAAAGGTTGTGACTCCAAATTGCAAGAAGACGATTTTGCATTGCTTTGCGACTCATGCGAATCCTGGGTATGCATCGTATGCTTGGAAATGACAGAGCCGGAATACAACTTATTCACAAAAATGACTCGGAGGCTCGGGTCACTTTGGTTCTGCCCCGTATGTAAACAAAAGAAAAACACGATCAACCAAGGGCTGACATCTGCAGAAATTAAAGATATTTTGAGGGGTGAAATTCAAATGTCATTTAAGGCGATGGAGGATAAGTTTTGCGCTTTATTAGAGCCTATCCAACGGAAAGTAGCTGAAATCGAGAATGACCTGAAAAATAAGTGCACACTTTCCGACGTCCAGTATTTTACCGAGAACCTAATAGGAGTGAAGTGTCAGAGCTTGGAAAAAAGCCTAACTGAAAAATTTGTGAGAAAGGACGTGGAAATCAGTGTCAGTAGCTCGAACTTAAGTTCATTTTATGTGTCAGATATTGTGGAAAAACAAAAAAACCTGATCGTGTTTGGTTTAGCTGAAGACGCTACTTTGTCATCTCGTAGACAACAAAACGAGACCGATTGCAAATTTTTCAACGACAAGCTACTTGTACTTTGCCCTGCGAAATGTAGCTACTCAGTTAGACTTGGTAAACATACGCCTGGTAAGATCAGGCCTATTAAGTTGATGTTTAAGACACCGGTAGAACGTGATACAGCTTTTTTCTTTCTGATGTCCGAGACTGCTAGTATCAAAGCTACATACCCCTTGTTCAAAGTCTCTCATGATCGTACTACGATTGAACTGTTGGAAAAAAAGAAGTACGATGCCCTGAAACAGGAGCTGAAATCAAAATTGGACGCTGGCGAAACTAACTGGAAAATAAAACGTAGCAAAAACGGACTAACCCTCGTGAATAATAACTCTTTTCGTGAAACCCCAAATAGCGACGCGAGCATCGAAGAGTGACTCCCTAAAAAAGTTGAAGTGTCTGAGTGATAAATTTTTGATGACATATACAAATGCAGACTGCCTGTCATCTAAATGGGAAGAGTTTAGTGTGCTAATAAAGCAACGTAAACCATATTTAGTTGTTGTTACCGAAGTTTTACCAAAACGTTTCAGTGACCCGTCTATTTATTTTCAGCCGCTACCACAATATAATTTAGTATCTAATAATTCAGCTAAAAGAGGGATTTGTATTTATATTCATTGTTCTATTAAGTTTTCTGTGGTTATTGATTCGTTAGTAGACTCAGTGTCGGAGTGTCTTTTGGTTGATGTTAAATTGCCTTATCATAGTACTTACATGTGTATTGCAACTTTTTATCGTAGTCCTACTGTGAATTTATCGAGTCCAGTTAATATTGCCAATATTCTAGCGTGTATTTCTCGTCTTGTTGGTCGTAGTTCAAAGTTCCTTATTCTAGGTGACTTCAATTTACCTTTGATAGATTGGAGTGCGCATAGTACGAGTTTGTCCACTTCATCGTATGAGCAGCAATTTTTAGATAGATTGGATGATCTGTACTTATACCAACATATTGTTAGGCCAACTCGAGCCAGGAATGATGCTATTCCATCGATTTTAGATCTGGTTATTACCAAGTCAATCGATGATATTTTGAGTGTAGATTTCCGTCCGCCTTTGGGTAAAAGTGATCATGTTGTGTTAGATATTTACATGAATATTGATGCTCAACAGAGAGGTTTTGAGTTTTATCGGAATGATTATGCTAAAGCCGATTATGAATCAACGCGACAATTTATTTCGTCTATTGATATCATGTATGAACTAAAAAATAATCATGTTTCTCCGGACACCGCGTTTGATTTTGTAAAAAAGGTGTTGAGGGAATGTAGGGATAAATTTGTTCCTTTGGTGAGGAATTTTTCCGGTCGCAGAAACAATCCTAAACTTCTGAGACACATACTCCAAGCAATACGTGAAAAAAATAGTCTTTGGCGGTCTTATATTGAGTCACGACATAGTAAAGTAGTCAGACAAGGGTATTTGGATACTCAGGTGCAAGAGGATTCAGGTGAATGGCATGCGTATTCACTAGCGAGAAACAAGGTCACTCGGCTTCTTAGGGCTAATCGTGAAGAGCTTGAGTCGCGTATTATTCACTCAAGCACCGCATCACCTAAAATATTTTGGAAATATGTAATAGGAATAAGCCTAACCTTGCACCATCTTTATCTACGTTCACACATCAGGATACACACCAAAAGATTGATAGTGATTCTGAGAAGGCTCTTATTTTTAACCAAATTTTTTCTTCAGTTTTTGTTAAAACACAGCCATTTCATTCAAATGAAGCTAATTTTGCATCTCAAGTAGAGTCGATTGCGTCGCAGGACATTCTTGTTCCATTTGATGATTCAGGTTTCTCATTGACTGAAGTTTATACTATTCTTATAAAATTGGATGCGTCTAAAGCGCCGGATATAGACGGTTTCCCGAACATAATGATAAGACAAAATGCTCATGAAATTGCAGAACCACTTACCTATATATTTAACTTATCTTTGGCGCATGGACTGTGTCCGTCAGGGTGGAAGAAGGCCTTGGTAAAGCCGCTTCACAAAAGTGGCTCCAGGTCAGATTTTAAAAACTATCGGCCAATTTCAATCACGTCTATTTTTTGCCGAGTGATGGAAAAGTTGATTGTTTCACGCGTTCAAAAGTATTTTGACGGAAATCATCTTTGGAATCCTGATCAGCATGGTTTCCGAAAAAATAGGTCTTGTAATACTCAGCTTCTTGAGGTTACTTTGGATTTTCAACGTTTTGCCGATTTAGCTATACCCTTTGACTGCATTTACATCGACTTCTCGAAGGCATTCGACAAAGTCTCAATACCCACCCTTCTTAAAAAATGTGCAGCTTATAAATTGGGTAAAAAAAACAATTGTATTTATTGCTGATTATCTAAATGGACGAACTCAGCAAGTTGTTGTTGGTGAAGCTATGTCATCCTCAATTGATGTGTTAAGCGGAGTCCCCCAGGGTAGCTGCCTGGGTCCAATTTTATTTTGTTTATTTATTAATGATCTGCCTTCCTCTGTTCAGCATTCTACTGTCAAGATGTTCGCGGATGATGTAAAACTTTATCTACCAGTACGAGACCAAAATGATGTGCAACTTTTACAGGAGGATCTTGACTCTCTAACTTATTGGTGCGAATCTAATTCCATGTTCATAAACCCTTCTAAGTGTGTTGTTCTACACTATGCTCGTAAACTCCCACCTGTGCATACTTACCAGCTGTCTGGCATACAAATCCCTTCTAACGAAATAGTGCGTGTTCTTGGTGTTTACTTTGATACCCAATTGAAATTTGATAAGCATGTTTCGGAAATTGTAAAGAATGCGAATTATCGTTTATCGTCTATAAGGAGAAGCGTTAGTAGGTTCAACCTTCGTAATTTCTTACTACTATATAAATCAATGGTCCGCCCTCTTCTTGAGCATAATACTTCTGTTTGGTTTCCATTAAGTCTAACGGATGAGCATAGGATAGAAAAGGTTCAGAGAAGGGACACTAGATTGGTCCCATACCTTCAGCGCCTTTCTTATCCGCAGAGACTTTCTAGGCTTCAACTCCCGTCGTTGAAGTTTCGTAGACGTCGCAATGACCTTGTAAATGTGTTTCGTATAATTAAAGGAGTGGATGATGTTGATCCAAATTTATTTTTTAAATTTAGCCATTATCACTCTACTCGTCAGCATGATTATAAATTATATCCCCCAAAACCACTGAAAAAAATTGGTCAATTATCTTTTGTTAGTAGAGTTGCCGGACCATGGAATGATTTGCCTTTGGAGGTTGTCGAGGCAGAGAGTGTTCGAATTTTTAAGAGTGCATTAGTAAATACGCCTTTCTATTTAGACGCTTTTGTTGTGTAGTGTCGTTTTATTTAGAAGTTTTTGCTATTTAATTTGTCGTTGCCAATTTACTTTAGATTAGTATTATGAATTTGGGTTTTTTTGTTTTTGCGACAAGCATTAATGCTTACCGCTATTCGTAATAATAAATAAAAAAATAAATAATATCTGTCCGTTTTAAGTTTTAATGTTGCTCGTTACTTTTAGTAGAAAAAAGTCTTTTATTTAATTACTGAGATGGCGAAACTAATACTATGAATTCAATTCAGGGGGAGGAATGTTTAACCTACCTCTTGCATATTTGCTGGTCTAGCTCCACCCAATCGTCCTGTCTTAAATCTTAATAATGTCTTGAAAATAATGAATGTTTCAATAATCTTCCAACATGCACACATGAATCAACAAAAAAATCAAAAAAGAAAATAACAACCGTTGATAAAAAATCAAGCCTGTAAAATAATAATCAGCAAATAAAGATTACAACTGTAAAATATGTCTCAACTTACCATAAGCAGTGCAATTTTGACCTCCCTTCTGATGAGATCTGCATCCAGCGTAATAGCTATTGCTCGATTTTGACGCCAAGCAACCCAAAATATTCGACAATATAATAATGTTGTTACAGCCTTAAAAAGACAATTTTTGTAAATGCAGTGCAGGAGTGATTAGAGGGAGGGGAGTAGGAATAGGATCAAATAGTAAATGTTTGAAACTTTTCAAAAGATTAGGAGTAGGATCAGAGAGTATAGCAACAACCTTACATCTCCTTATTCGTCTTAATTTGATAATACGAATAATCATTTGTTCACTCCAAAGGCCCTAAGGGCAGAACAACAAAAATTAGAAGTTATATCCTTATTAATTCACATTGTAAAAACAAAATCATTAAACTATATACAAAAATCTATTTCTCTGCTCCTTTTCTAGTCTGGGAAATCGTCCAAATCCTTACACAATTGAAAATCATTCTATACTCTACTCACGTATAGTGCACTTCTATACTGCGATATAAATATCATTCATATTTGACAAGATTTTGATAGTGTGCACCACATTAAGGGTTAAACACTAATGCCCTATTCTGGGGCATTGTGGCTTGGATTTGGAAACTTACGCTCTATATTCACCGCCATCTATCTTGTACACCGTATGGACACAATGCGCAACATACTTGAAAAACACAACACAGTCCTGGCTCAATATTGTAGCACTGGACTTGTAAATAGCTTTTAATTTAATTTACCTTAAAACATTGGTAGGAAAACTGTTACATGAATTTCAAGTTGATCCTCATTTAGTTAGAATAATTGCGTCTATAGTCTTTAGTAGAATTAAATAAAAAAAAACGAGTTTTTTTAACTGAAAGTAAGGAGCGACATTAAAACTTAAAACGCACAGAAATTACTTCGTATATGAAAGAGGCTGCTTCCTCATCAACGCCCCGCTCTTTACGCTAAAGTTTGACTCTTTCTCTCAATTCTTCTTTTTAAAACAGTAAAAAACTCAGACTAAACTTGATGAAACTTATATATTTAAAACCAGCATTAAAATGCGATTCTTTTGATATAGCTATTGGTATCAAAATTCCATTTTTTAGAGTTTTGGTTACTATTGAGCCGGGTCGCTCCTTACTACAGTTCGTTACCACGAACTGTTTGATACAATTTGACAAATACATAAACGTATATTCTGATGCCTTACAAATTTGCAATGGTTTAACCCAGAATCATCTTAGGTCTAGTTATGGCACTTAAACAATAGCCCCTCCCACAACTTTGGTCCACTTCTGCGACCGCATGTGTGTCCTCATAATAAACATTTATTAATGTATACAAAACTGGTGCTAATGTGCTTAAGTTAAACACTATGAAATCCAAGTGAACTGAAATTTTTTAAACTTTCCATTTGGTTGTTTCAAAATTCTAACATTTTTAGGACAGTACGAAATTTTGTCAGTGTTGCCTCATTGAACCAGGAAAATAATTAAGCAACCCTTTTTTTTTTATTTGACAACGAATTTTGTCCGCAGAAATCCAAACATTAACAATTGACTGATTCCCGAAGACACTACACCTTGAAAGGAAAGCTATACTTTCCTCAGCCGTTTAGTGTTTTAGTGTGTTTAGCGTTTTAGCTTATTTTTGGCTCATTTTTACCCACTTTTTTAATTTGCCGCTACTACTACCAAAAATCACAAATCTGCACATTGGTTCTTATTAATTAAAAAATGAATTGCAGATTTTTCCTAACCTTTAAAAATAAGGACGGTTTCTTAAATTCCGCTTAACCTACTCAGACAGTCATATTTCATTTTCACTGTCCTTTGTGCTTCAAACTTCTTCTTCTTCTTATGTTTATGAGGTCTGTGGATCAGTATGATGTCCATTCACCTCTTAGACATTACAGGAAAAACGTTTGACGAAAAAACATCAAACGTCCTTCGCAATGGGAAATTTTAAATATTGAAAATTTGATATCCGATTTAAGATAAGTATGGTGTTGTAAATTTTCGCTTAACCAACTAAAACAATCGTATTTCATTCTCATTGTCCTTGGTAATTCAAACGTTCCAAGCAATTGAAAATTAGAATATTGAAAATTCAATATCCTACTTAAGACAAGAATGTTCTTGTTAATTTCTGCTTAACTAATTCCAACAATCAGATTTACTTTTCACTTTCCTTGGTCTTCAAAGGCTGGATGGAAGTACGCAATGTATGTTGACACGAAATATTATACTTTGATGAATTGTAATAAGCCTTCTGAGGTTGTACCGTAGACCAAAACCCAATAGAAAAAGAAACTTTCACTAGCGATAAAATTTTGTAATTAACCTGGCATTCAACGAACTTCATTTTACCAATGACAGAAGATATAAAATCCATTCCTAAGAAAATGTTGCCTTTTTATAGCAATAAAGTATATACTGAAAGAGATAAAACAGGAAGTAGAATAATATTTTACCTTTCCTCCCAAGGCAGGAATAAAAAAACCATAAATAAAACTTTAAAATTTTTATATTTGCCTCTACAAAGTTTTATACACTTCTTGCCCTAAACTCCCTTATTTTTGAATCATATATTTTGATTATGCTCTATTTCCTTACTAAAGTAATTTTATGCAAATCAAGAATAGGGGAAAGGGACAAAATTTTACATACTTCGATTATTTTGCGATGCTGATCAAGAATTGGTTTCGAAATGCAATCTATCTCTTTCCAGACAGTTAATTTGGTCAATGATCTGTATTTTTCTGTTTCTCATTTGTTATTTTTTCTTTTGTTATTTTTTTGTCATTCCTTTTCTTTTGTTAAAGAATAAGTAAAAGTTACAGAGCTAAATATAAGTTAATTGTTTGAATTTATAATTTCTCTAAATACGCGCTAGGGTATTTCAAAATAAAGTTCGTAAATTAAAACCCAAAATATGACTCATTATGCTCACCTAAAAGACAGTTGTGCCTTTGTGATTAATTTGGATGGCTGCTATTGTAGGCTGTTAAAAATAGTTTCAAGATGAAATTAAAGTTTTTTTTTTGCTTTTCTGAAAGGTGTTTTTGGTGTTTAAAAATGTTGACCATGGGGAAAATATTTATGATGACGCCGATAATTTCATGCAACATAGACGTTTTCGAATAACATAGGATTTTCATTCACGTTTTCAGGCAATATAGGGCATGCAACATAGACGTTTTCATGCAATTTAATAAAAAAAACAAGTTTTTTTAACTGAAAGTAAGGAGCGACATTAAAACTTAAAACGAACAGAAATTACTCCGTATATGAAAGGGGCTGTTCCCTCTTCAACGTCCCGCCCTTTGCGCTAAAGTTTGACTCTTTCTCTCAAATCTACTTTTTAAAACAGTGAAAAACTTTAGCGTAAAGAGCGGGGCGTTGAGGAGGGAACAGCCCCTTGCATATACGGAGTAATTTCGGTTCGTTTAAGTTTTAATGTCGCTCCTTACTTTCAGTTAAAAATAAACTTGTTTTTTTATATTTAATTTCTGAACGTTTTTGAATTAATTCATGTTTTGATTTTGGTTTTCCGCACATGAATACTTAGAACGAAATTTGTATATTTAATTTTTTTGGGCTAAATGGCTTTTTCTTAGTTTTGATCGGACGGCTTTGAGAAAAAAGGAGTGGGGGAGGAGGCTTAGTTGCCCTTCAATCTTTTGGTTACTTAAAAAGGCAGCTAGAACTTTTAAATTCTTACGAACGTTTTTATTAATAAAAAATATACGTAACTTCCGAATTAACTTTCGTAACGAACGTCTATATTCGTATATTTTTATTACGTATATGAGGGGGTTTTCATCCTCTTTAATACCTTGCTCTTTACACTAAAGCTTAAATTTTGTCCCTATTTTTTAAGAATGTCCCCTGAATCACAAAGTCCGTAGAAGAAATAGTTTGAATTACTAAAAATACTTTAGCGTAAAGAGCAGGTATTTAGGAGGAGATGAACCCCTCATATGTGTAATAATTTCCGTTCGTTTTGTTTTAATGCTAATCCTTACTTTCAGTTGAAAAAACTTTTACATATTTATATTTTCATTGTTTTTTGTTTTAAATAATATTAGAAAATCCTGCGCCCCCTTCATAGAAATTCTCTCCTCCCATGACAAATCCTTCCATGGAAAGATCCTCCCATGTTATCCCCTCCCCTCAACCCCCTCCATATACAAAAAAATTCCCCTGAAAACGTCCGTACACTTCCCAATAACCATTTCTATATGTAAACACTGGTCAAAGTTTGTAACTTCTAGCCCCTCCCCCGGGGACTGTGAGGGAGTAAGTTCTCCCCAAAGACATAGTTATTAAGTTTTTCGACTATGCTGAACAAAATGGCTACCTCAGAATTTTGACCCGTTGACCTTGGAAAGAAAATGAGCGTGGGAGGGGGTCTAGGTGCCCTCTGATATTTTTGGCCACTTAAAAAGGGCACTAGAATTTTTAACTTCCGGTAGAATGAGCCCTCCCGCCATATTCTAGGACCACTGGGTCGATACTATCACCCCTGGGAAAAAAAACAAATAAACACACACGTGATCGGTGTTCTGGCAAAAAAAAACGAAATTCCACATTTTTGTAGATAGGAGCTTGAAAATACTACAGTAGTGTTCTCTGATACGCTGAATACGGTGGTTTGATTTTCGTTAAGATTCTATGTTTTTTAGGGGATGTTTCCCCCTATTTTCCAAAATAAGGGAAATTTTTCTTAGGCTCGTAACTTTTGATAAGTAAGACTAAATTTAATGAAACTTATATATTTTAAATCAGCATAAAAACAAATTCTTTAGATGTATCTATTAGTATCAAACTTCCGTTTTTAAAAGATTCGTTTACTATTGAGCCGGATCGCTCCTTACTACAGTTTGTTACCACGAACTGTTTGATATAGGATTTAACACCTATACAACTAGGTATAAGTGTCCTTATGCGTAGCAGTTCTATACCTAGGCTTGTATGATTTATATGCTAACGGATTCAATATATCACGTATCGTGTAAGTAATTATAAATTTCGTGCATAAAGAACATCAATTTATTGAGTGTTGCAGTTGAATTGACATTTTATAGATCTTTACTCTGATTTGCGTATAAATCTGTATAAATGGTTGCCAACATCGAAGACATTAGCGTATGTTTATGGGATTTTACAAGAGGTGATGCTAGCTGACGAGAAAAATCATCTCAGTGGGGAGTTTGACCCAGAGTCATACTAGTCAACATGTTTGGGGAGGGTAGAGGGATTTTACCGACTGGCTGGTCATTTTTACCCACTGTTTTTTTTATCAATAATTAGTATAATGCCCGTTTTGAATATGCTCTTTATTATCCGTACACAAATTTTTGACGGTGTCGGAAAAAATCTTTGCTCTTCGTTCCACGATTTTACCTATTTTTTTTTTTTATCGATTGTCCAAAAATATTGGGGGGCTAACCCTCCCCCAATACGTGACAGCCCTGGTTTCACCTGGATGGAGGATATTACTTGCAATGATGGTGGATGCTGTGAATATAAAAAAAGTAGAGAAGCCGATTCAAAGTAAGAATAGGATATTGAAAGCATGGTAATCATAGTAGTCAAGTATGGCTTAGCTTCGAATGGTCGAGGAAGATATATTACATGTTTTCTAACAGACTTATCTAAGAATAATTCAGTACTTGTTTGACTGGCAATAAACAATAAGCTGTGTGATAAAAGTGGCTCGATTATAATTTGTACGGCTATCAGGATGACTAGGTCCCGTTGTATAGATATTAATTAAAATAAACAAGCTTTCTTAATTGAAAGTAAGGATCGGCATTAAAGATTAAAACGAACAGAAATTATTCCGTATATGAAAGAGGTTGTCCCCTCCTCAACGCATCGCTCTTTACGCTAAAGTTTGAGTCTTTATCCCAACTCTACTTTTTTAAACAATACAAACTTTAGCGTAAAGAGCGAGGCTTTGAGGAGGGGACAGCCCCTTTCATACACATGATAATTTCTGTTCGTTTTAAGTTTTAACGTCGATCCTTACTTTCAGTTAAAAACAACTTGTTTTTTTATATATTTAATTAATTTAATTAATATATTGGTGGATGAGAAGCGTGAGAAGTTGCATTGGCCTTGGGTGATTCGATGCTGCAATGAGCAGCTAGTAGCAGTAGTAGTAATAAATGATCTACTAAGCCGAACAACGATCTTTTGATAACCTGAGTCTTATGAATCATAGGCAGCGCAAAAGGACTACCTAAGTAAAGAACGATGTTGGCACAATGTACTATTCATTATTTCTTTTGTCTTACATCAGGGCACTTTGTATCGAAGGATTTGTCGTAAAAACTTTAAAAAGGGCTCATTCGGTTGGAAATCGAAACAGCTAGTGCTCTTTTTAATAGGTGAAAGTAATTGGAGGGCAACTAACCCCTCACACACGCCCACCTTTTCCCCAAATATATCCAATCGAAATTTTGAGATAGCCATTTTGTTCAACGTAGTTTAAAAGTCCGGTAATTATTTTTTTGAGGATGACAACCATCCCCCACAGCTAACAGGATGAAAGTTGTAAGTCATGCCCTGGGGGCATATAAGGTTTTTATAGAAAGTGCTGTCGTGGGAACTTCGAAAAGAGCTCGTTCGACTGGAAATTGAGAGGGCTAGTGCCCCTTTTGATAGTTGAAAGTAATCAGAGGGCAAATGCCCACACCATGCCCTTCATTTCTTCAAACACATCCAATCAAAATTTTGATATAGCCGCTTTGTTCAACGTAGTTGAAAATTCTGGAAATTGTGTCATTGAATATGACAAACCCCAAAAACCTCAGGACAAGGGTTGTAAGTTATACTCTTGGGACATGTAAGGTTTTTTTAGAAAGTGTTGTCGTAGAAACTTCAAAACAGGCTCATTCGATTGTAAATATGAACTACTGCCTTTGTTATCAGTCAAAAGTGATTGAAGGGTGAATTAAGCCTCCCCCATCACGCCCGTCGTTTCCTAAAACACTTCCAATCAAAATTTTAAAATAGCCATTTCGTTCAACGTAGTTGTGAAGTTCCGGAAATTATGTTTCTGAGCATGACAAATCCTCCCAGCCCTAAGGGCAAGGGTTGTAAGTTATGCTCTGGGGGCATATAAGAATTTTATAGAAAGTTTGGTCATATAAAATTCGGAGGGGGCTCATTGCACTGGTAATCAGAAGCTCTAGTTCCATTTTGTAGAATCAAAATGGTTAAAGGGCAGCTACCCCCCCGCCCGCAGACACACACACACGTAGCATTGTCCCAAAATTCATCTAGTAGAAATTTTGAGATAGCCATTTTATTCAAAATAGTTTAAGTATTATATAACAAAACTTCTGGGGTTAAAACAAACCCCCACATCCTGGGGGTAAGAGCTGTAAGTTGTTCCCCCGGAGTATTTAATGTTTTTATGGAAGGGATGGTTGCATAAACTTTAGCCGAGGCTCATTTGGTTAAAAATGAGAAGTTACACTTGCTGAAAAAAATGGAAAGGTTTTACTTTTATAGCTTTAATAAATAAAATATTATTAATTAAATTTGATTAATAAATATCAGTATATGTATATTTAACTGACAATGCACATCCATTTGTATTTTATTCAGTAAAATGCAAATTATGTTCTGGCCTTGGGAATGCATAAGGGTTTTGAGTCCTACTCATGTTAATTTTTGCTCGTTTTGTGTTTGACTAGGTTATTTGTTGTAATTTCTGTTCGTTTTGGGTTTCGTTTATTGATCGATGCTGACTTGTGGTAGTACTGCGCTTGGTAGATTATTTGATTTTATTTTTGCTCATTTTTTGTTAACTGATTTCTTTAGTTTTCTTTGAAAACTTATTTTGTGGATAAGGTTTTTTAATTAATAAAAATTAAAGTCTGAAATTGTAATCAATGGTATATATTGAGCAATATATAGTGCAATTTTCTTTTCGAATCCGAGCAAATGCAAAAACATATTAGTGGTTCCTTAGATACCAATAATAAAAAGAAGTGGAACATTAGCTCTAGATAATGAATTTAACCTAAAAGCATAAACAGTAGGGGGATTCGGTTTGAACCAGACGTGGGTTAAACTTCACACTCTCAATTACTTTGACAGCTATTAGCGGAAAATTCTATGAAAATTAGTTAAGAGTGCCATCTAGCGTTCGTGTCTCAAGAAAGAATTCCTAGTTTGGTTGATTGAACTTTTCAAAAGCTAAACTGCAAGAACTGTTTTAGAACTGCCAACTTTTTTTCTTGCACCCTGAATATTTCTGTGTTAGACCAAAAGCATAATACCGGAAAGTTTTTCACTTGTTTCTCTAAATTTTCTTGTCTTTCTGGAATAAAAAAAAATCTATCTGCCTTGTTTTTTTGGCTCTTGACATTCTCTTTCAGATCGTGATTGGGGCGGGGGAGGGTGTACGCTTCAACCTACATGGGTATGAGCAGAAAATTATTTTATTTTTTGCTTACGACCGTATTTCTTAGAAATGCCCAGAGAGTACAAACGAAAGTCGCTTGGAGGCCACGGTCTACATCATAAAAATCTGAATAAGACATTCCCAGCACATTTAAAATGGATAAAACTCATTAAAGCGACTGTGGCTCTAAAAATTTAGGAAAAACCTCCTTCTTAATTACCTGAAAAAGGCAAAAGATGGTATAAACTGTGGTGAAGTTAAACCTGAAGCCAATATCGATAAAGCAATCAGAAAAATTGAGAAATATTCAGGACAATGCGCAGATTTTTTCTAACAAACAAGAGAGGGACGTATGTAACTATCACGTCGCTGTATCAATGGTGAATACGTTGTTGCAAATTAAATTGAAACCCAACCATCTTGGACAGAACAAGAAAGCGTTTAAAAAAAAATAGCTAACTACTTATTTGAAAAGACACTCCAATATATCACTTCGTGCACCTGAGCCAGGTGCACGCCAAGCCACCAAGGCCAGGGCAAATGGCTAAGCCGGGCCAGGGCAAATAGCCAAGCCAGGGCCAATGGCTTCAAAAAAATTGTCGTTTCAATTTTTTATGACAATCTGCTTGATGTCTATGGCGTGTATCAGCTCAAAGCTGAGCACATTTATAATGTCTTTGAGATTGCTATCTCGCGGTTCTGAATATGCCAAGAGCTGTGTCACCAACAGGAGTTGAACAGGTACTAAAAATCATGTCTGTTGAGCGTGAATCAATGCAATCGGTGGATAGATCCCGCTAGTTTTTACTTTCCAATGAAAAGAATTCCAGTCTGGGAAAGTACGAAGAGGTCCTTGTGACTCCCTTGGGCTGGCACACCCGTAGGAATGGATGAACAATAAGACTTTTTTGTTAACTCTACAGCGTTAATGGAAGCACTGACGGTTTTCAAAAGACAAACCCCATCTCCTTTTATTAATAATTATGATAGTCATTTTGATTTGATTTGTATTTCTGTCAGCAAAGATAATGGTGTTGTTCTTCTAGTTTTTCACAACAATGATCCCAGTGGTTCTAATTCTTGGATACTGGTGTTTATGGTCTTTTCAAGAGTGGCCTTAAGCCTAAGCCTTATGAATGGCTCCAGTTGAACCCTAGACAAAGGGTTTCTATTCATCAAATGGCTAAGATTTTTATTGCACTCTTCCTTGAAGATTTTACTCTGGCCAATGTCTATTCGTTTTTCAAAAGACCGAAGTTTGTTCTTTGGACAGAAATTTGTTCAGTGAGATTGAATTCCTCCCATATCAAGCAAGTTCAAATCAGATAAATGCAACAGGCTTGAAACATAATAAAATTTGCCTGTCTGAGGCCAACGATGACAGTTCAACTCCTGGGCGATCAGCTGACACCATTCTTACTGTTGGGCAATCAGCCCCCTCCCAGCCGTGAGGTCAGTTGGCCATAATAACCAAGAAGTGACTAGATCTTTATCACGTATAGGAAATGTTGATTCAATCACCACCTAACGGGTAAATTCAGGAGATTCACGGACATCCCCGAAGAAAGAAAATTAAGGCAAAAAAAAAATGTAGAAAAGGAGAGAAAAGGCAAGCTAAAAAAAACGCCACTGGTGGATCTCTAATTGCAAGATTAATCTGATGTGGTATTACATTTTGGTGAAGAAGAAAACCATGATGACAAGTCGCTCAGCCCGTATTCCTTGTCAAGAGGATATCACGTCCTTGTAAAGTTCCAGCTAAAGACGTCAACCCACTGCCAAGTTGGGTTAGTTCATTATATTGCGAAAGGCGTAGCTACAATCACTTTCCTACAGATTAGAAAATGGTGCAACTGTAGATTTTTCTGATATTCTCCAAAGCATGCCAAAGCCTTTCTTCCAGCAGAGGAAGCAGCAGAGTGTTTCGAAGCTTTCGCTTTGAATTTGATTTCTCCTCACACAGTATCTGTTAATCATCTAAGTCGAGACGCTTTATTTCTTTTCCATTCTAATTTATATAGTTTTGTATAACTGTTTTCGAAGTAGAAACACTGTTATTTGGATGAATTGAGTGATTTTTCAGGGCTGATAACAGTTTTTGTCACTTTTTAGGCTGTTCAGATCAAGCCCCTCTGTGTCAGAACCAGTCCCATTAGGTGGTGTTGGTTCGGACACTTTGACCACGAGTAGAAATGCAGACTATGAGGAAATTTGCAGCAAATCTAAGAAAATTGCCAAACATTCCTTATTCCGATTCTAAAGATTCAGATTGCTTATTCTAAAGTAGCCCCCTAATGTCTTTGGTCAGTCGGTTAAAAAAAATACTTCGGTAAAATTCTTTATTTAGTTCAATAAAGATGACAAAAACACTGACATGTCATCTACAGAAATTTTTTAACTTGATCGGTAAACGCAGCACTTTTACCGACTCCTTTCGTGATTTTAGAGATGTTGTCACAACTTTCCATTTAGTTAAATAATCAGCACTAAAATAGTGACACGATAGAGCGATGATTCTACGCATTGAATTCGAAACGGACATTATGCTAATTATTGACAAAAAAAAACAGCCGGTAAAAATGACCAGCAAGTCTGTAAAATTTCTTGCTCCCCCCAATAATTTTGGCTAGTAACGACATTGGGGGCTATCCCTTCCTCGACCTTCCCTTTTTATGCTAAAATCTAAAAGCCGTTATAAAATAATTTTCATTCAAAATCAACGGGCCTTGTTTTTTAGTAGTCTTTCCGGAAGAGTCAGGACGAAAAATCAAAATTTAGGTTAAAGAGGATAAGGAAGGAGTAGCCCCTCTAATAAAAAAAATAATTTGTGTTCTATATAGTTATAGCAATGATACTAGAAAAGCTTTCGGTCCTTTAAGGGTTCTTTGAAGTATGAACAATGACTGTTTCAACATCTGAACCGAGTTAGCTTCATTTTTCCTCTGATGAGTCGCTAAAATCATCCACACCACAGTTGGGATGACAGGACCATAAATCGTCCGCATGCCGCTATGACTGGAGTAGCTAGTATCAGCCTTTTTCATTTTGATTTATGCAACCGCAAAATACAAAATGTTGATCATTTAGTTAATCATTGATTTTTACTGGATATTTTTTATAACAAGCACTGCCAAAGGTCACTTATCCCTATTAGCTTAGCTTGCCAGGACCTATTATTATAGACTCACTCTTCAAATTGGGTCAGGCTTCTGACCACAAAGGGTCATTGCCTCCAGGCTTTGAGCCTAACAATACATTGGCAATATACCACGGATAGAATGAATAATATAATAAAATAAAAAGAACGAGGGGCAGAGAAAACAGAGGACATGCACTAAAATGTATTAAACCACACAAAGCCACAACACCGGCAACAGAGAAATCATAGAAAACGATGAAAATCTTCTAAATATTAGGTGACAAAGAAGAAAAAAAGAAAAAAATGATCTTGCTCGAAGACCTGCTGGTATTTTAAGCAACTATTAAGTAAGTATGTATGTAAGGAGGGGTGAGGGATGAGCTCCACCCTCCCCAAGACCATTTAAATGTTTTGATGCTCCAATATTTCGATATATTTATACTATTTCCAGCTTTGAAATTTATTATCCTAAATTTCGACCCCCCTCCTCATACACACACACAAAAACAAATGTTGCATACACGTCTGCTTCCAACCAAAGATTGCAACCAAAAGACTAGATGGGAACCGAGCAGCTAATACAGCCCTACATCCTAGAAATATGTCCTAAAAATCCTAGAAATACAAGCCATAAGACGAATTTCGTATAAGAATTCTGGCAATTCTTTTGATATAATTATTAGTATCAACATTCTATTTTTCAGAGTTTCGGTAACTATTGATCCGGGTCACTCCTTACTACAGTTCGTTACCACGAACTGTTTGGTGAATAAAAATAAAAAAGTTTTTTCTACTGAAAGTAAGGAGTGACGTTAAAATTTAAAACACACAAAAATTATTCTTTATATAAAAGGGGTTGTCCCCTCCTCAATGCCTCGCTCTTTATGCTGAAGCTTTTTTTTATTGTTTTGAAAAACGGAGCTGTGAGAAAGAGACAAACTTTAGCATAAAGAGTGAGGAGTTGAGGAGGGGACAGCCCCTTTCATATACGGGATAATTTCAGTTCGTTTTAAATTTTAATGTCGCTCCTTACTTTCAGTAGAAAAAACTTGTTTTTTTTCATTTAATTTCTGATCGTTTTTTAAATAATGCCTCGAATGAGCCCTCTTCTGATATTATATGACCACTGGGCTAATACAATGATCCCAGCAAAAAAAAAAAAAAAAAAAAACATGCATCTGTGATCTTTCTTCTGGAAAAAAAATTACAAGTTTCAATCAGATATGAGCTTAAAACCTATTCAGTAGGGTTATCTGATGCGCTAAATCTTATGATGTGATTTTCATTAAGATCACTTGACTTTTAGGGGGTATTTCCCTTTTTTTCAGAAACCTGGAAAATTTTCAAAGGCTCGTAACCTTTGATGGGTAAGACTAAACTTCGGTTACTATTGAGGCCGGTCGCTCCTTACTTAGGCTACAGTTCGTTACCACGATTAGTTGAACCATAATTTTCTCAGCTTTTTATTTTTGTTGTTATTACATATATGAGGGAGTTGCCCCCTCCTTAGCACCTCGCTCTTTACGCTAAAATGTTTGTGAATTTGTATAAATAATATTATTCTAATTAAACGGGCCTTGTGTGTTACGAGTTATTCTTAAATAATTGGAACAAAAAGGTCAAACATTACCGTAAAGAATGAAGTACTGAAAAGGGGGCAATCCCCTCATATACGGAATAATTTCTGTTCGTTTCAAGTTTCTATGTTGTTCCTTACTTTCAGTTGGAAAAAAACTTTTTTTTTTTATTATTTAGTAACAACTACAAACCGAAAATAGACAATATCCTTGGTTTATTATCCCTTAAAAATCATAGCTAAAAAGATGCTTAAGATAATATAGAATGGTAAGATTGGCCAAAAAATAATACAAACAATTTATTGTTTATAATCGCCATTATTTAACAAAATTCGAACTTTCACGTAATGAGCGTAGTACTGACGAGGGAAAGAAACTCCCTCATATAGGTAATATGAGGGGGTTCACCCCCTCGTTAACACCTCGCTCTTTACGCTAAAATTCGTATTTTGTTCATCAAACAGTTTGTGGTAACAAACTGTAGTAAGGAGCGACACGGCTCAATAGTAACCAACACTCTAAAAAATGGAATTTTGATACCAATAGCTACATCAAAAGAATTGCATTTTAATGCTGATTTTAAATATATAAGTTTCATCAAGTTTATTCTTATCCATCAAAAGTTACGAGCCTGAGAAAATTTGCCTTATTTTAGAAAATTATTTTAAAAAGTCATAGAATCTTAACGAAAATCACACCATCAGATTCAGCGTATCAGAGAACCCTATTGTAGAAGCTCCTATCTACAAAAAGGTGGAATTTTGTATTTTTTTGCCAGAAGGCAGATCACGGATGCGTGTTTATTTGTTTGTTTGTTTTTTTTGTTTTTTGTTTTTTTTTGTTTTCCTTTCCCCAGGGGTGATCGTATCGACCCAGTGGTACTAGAATTTTGCGATAGGGCTCATTCTAACAGAAATGAAAGGTTCTGGTTCCCCTTTTTAAGTGACCAAAAAAATTGGAGGGCAGCTAGGCCCCCTCCCACGCTAATTATTTTCCCAAAGTCAACAGATCAAAATTTTGAGATAGCAATTTTATTCAGCGTAGTCGAAAAAATCTTTTTTGGTTGGGGGAGGGGTTTAGAAGAGGGGGATATGTTGGGGGAGCCTTCGATCGAGAAATTTGTCATGGGGGAAGAAAATTTCCATGAAGGGATGCGCAGGATTTTCTAGCATTATTTAAAAAAAAATGAAAAAATAAATATGAAAAAGTTTTTTCAACTGGAAGTAAGGAGCAGCATTAAAACTTGAAACGAACAGAAATTGTTCCGCATATGAGGGGCTCACCTCCTCCTAATACCTAGGTCTTTACGCTAAAGTATTTTTAGTAATTTCAACTATTTATTCTGCGGCTTTTGTGATTCAGGGGTCATTCTTAATGAATTGGGACAAAATTTAAGCTTTAGTGCAAAGAACGAGGTGCTGACGAGGGGTTGAACCCCTCATATATGTAATAAAAGCATGAGAATACAAAACTTCGTTACGTAAGCTAATTTATAAGTTACGTATATCATTTGCAAATAAAAACCTTTTTAAGTAACCAAAAAGGCTTCCTCCCCCGCTCCTTTTTTCTCAAAATTATTCGATCAAAACTATGAGAAAACCATTTAGCCAGAAAAATAAATATGCAAATTTCGTTTTAATTATTCCTCTGCAGAGAGCCAAAATCAAAACATACATTGATTGAAAAACGTTCAGAAATTAAATAAAAAAACAAGTTTTTTTTAACTGAAAGTAAGGAGTGACATTAAAACTTAAAACGAACAGAAATTACTTCGTATACGAAAGGGGCTGCTTCCACATCAACGCCTCGCTCTTTACGCTAAAGTTTTTTACTGTTTTAAAAAGAAGAGTTGAGAGAAAGATCCAAACTTTAGCGTAAAGAGCGGAGCGTTGAGGAGGAAGTAGCCCCTTTCATATACGAAGTAATTTCTGTTAGTTTTAAGTTTTAATGTCGCTCCTTACTTTCAGTTACAAAAAACCTGTTTTTTTTTTTTATTTAATATTCTTTAAGAATGCCCCTTGAATCCCAAAAGCCGTTTGACTAGAATAAATAGCTCTTTTGAAATTACTAAAAATATTTTAGCGTAAGGAGAGAGATATTGAACTGGGGGAGAATCCCCCTCATGTACGTAATTATTTCTTTTTGTTTTATTTTTTAATGTTGATACTTACTTTCAGTTGAAAAAACTTCTTTTTGAAAATTGGATTTCGGATGGTTTTTTAAAATAATACTCTATCCCCATGAAAAATCCTCCATCAAAAATCCTCTAAACCTCTCCCCTGACCCCCCCCCCACCAGAACAAGTTCTTCCTGAAAATGTCTGTAGGCTATACTTCCTAATAGCCAGTACTATATGTTCATAACTCGTTCAGTGCTATATGTAAACAGTACTATTATAACAGTAATATATGTTGCTAAGTTCATAACTTGCAGCCCCTCCTCTGGGTACTGTTGGGGATTATATCATCCTCAAAGACGATTTTTCGACTATACAGAACAAAACTCAAAATTTTGATCAGGTGACTTTGGGAAAAAATGCCCGTGGAAGGGGGCCTAGTTGTCCTCCAATTTTCGGCTACTTAAGAAGGACAGTAGATCTTTTAACTTTCGTTCGAATGAGCCCTCCTATGACATTCTAGGACCACTGGATCGATATGATCACCCCGGAAAGAAAAGCAAAAAAAAAGAAAAAAACAAACACGCATCCATGATCTTTCTTCTGGCAAAAAATACAAAATTTCACATTCTTACAAATAGGAGCTTGAAACCTTAACAGTAGGGTTCTCTGATACGCTGAATTTGATGGTGTAATTTTCAATATGATGATATGCTCAGGCTAGTAAATTTTGATAGCTAGGACTAAACTTGATGATCTTATATATTTAAAATCAGCATAAAAATCTAATTCATTTGATGCATTTGTTGGTATTAAAATTCTGTTTTTTAGAGTTTCGTTTGATATTGAGCTGGGTGGCCCCTTACTTACAGTTCGTTACCACAAACTGTTTGAAAAGGCTCAATTATTACAAAAACGTTTGTTTACACCCTTCACATGGAATATGAAAGGTTTTTTTCGGGACAAAATTTTTAAAATAAACATTAGTATTTGCAAGAATTATAATGTTGTTGCTACCTAAAGTTTATCCTTATAATTCAAGGCCAATAATTCAGATTTCTTATCCTTAAAATAGGCAACTTAATTTAGAGATTTAGTATTCATTTCTTGAACTATGAAATGCTGTTAAGATCATAATCTTGACAAATATGTGGTTTTATTTCCTAACGGGAGTTTATTATGTAATATAAATGATATTATCCGTTATGATGAGCGTATCTAATTTATTTAGTTCTCCTGAGTGCCAGGTTTCTAAACAGTCTAGAGCTTTTGATATATGCTAATTATTAATCTAAAAATACTTAGTTTTATTATATTCTTGGAATTGCTTCCAAAAACTCCGGAATGCGAAGTTTGAAAATTGTCTATATTCTATAGACACTATATATTCTAAAAGACTATATCCTAAAAGAGCAAAAAAACGACAAAAGAGGTATCCAAGAAAAGAAAAAACTAAATGGATGATTTGTTCATATTTTGAATGATGAATATTGTCAAGATATATTAAACCTAAAATAAGTTTTATTTTTTGTGCACTTCATTGGGTGGTGTAAAAAATGTGAAAAATTATGATTAGCGTATCTAATGGCTTGAGTACCAAGACTGCCAGATTTCTAAGCGGTCGATAGGTTTTCGTATATGTCATTTCCCTACCTATAAATAGTTAATTTCCTTATATTGTTAGAAATGTCTTCATATTTATAAAATGGAAAATTTTCAAAATTGCAAAAATAGTCGTACAAAAAAGAACTTAAAACCAACAAAACATAAAAAGAATCTAATATTTAATCAGTATTAAAATATGCGAAATTCATTAAATGCGAAGTTACCATTAATAGGCTATTGCCCCAAGACAGTTTGTATTATTTTATAAATGAGAAGAAAATACCTTAGAAAAAGGGTTGTGAGTACACTATTTCCGATACCACTTGAAAGTATCTTTCAGCTTCTTATCTAGAAGACGCAAAATTTTGCATTTTTCTATGAAAGATGATGGCAGATAAGTTTTTTTTTTTTTTTTTTACTAGGCACCCAAATATCAGGAATATCGTACCAGTTGTTGCATCATATGCATATACATATACATATACATAAAGCATATTATGAATATTAGCATATACATAAAGCATATATATATAGTATATACGCTGGATACATACATATGAATACAGCATATACATAAAGAGGACCTTTCAACCACAAACTAAAAGCCATAATGAAGCTTTTAAATTAAAAGACAAAGAGTTAAAGGTCAAGGCACTATCAAGCACAAACTTGCCTCTGCAGGAGGAATTACAAATGTATCCCAGGAGAAGGGGGCTGTATTGCAGGAGCAGTCCATAGGAAGTACATAATTTCCATAAACACTAGACAGGAATCAGTGCAAGAGTGTTCAACGCTAAGTAAAGAGCGATGTTTTTGCAATCTATCCTTTTAATATTTTTTTGTTTCATTTTTCCCTGGTCACTTTCGGAAGATCATTCGGACTTAGAAACATGGGAGGGGGCTTATTCAAAATGAAGCTAGAAGTGACAGCCCCTTTTCTAGGGTCCGAAATGATCAATGGGTGAAAACGTCTCAATACCCATTTTGTCCCCATGCATTCCCATAGTCCTCTTAGCATCAGATAAAAAACTTTGCGTCAGCCATTTCAGTCAAAATATTTGAATTGCCAAAATACAGAGCCCATACAAAGAACAAGGCCCATACAGCCCAATAACAAGCTTAGTTCAAGCTGTAGACTGGTTAGGTGAGAACCAAGCTTAATCCTGATTTATTGTAAAAATGATCCAAGTCTTGATTCGGGTCAAAATGTGCTAATTGCTGGCTCGGTGCAAAACAAGCTAAGTTCTGAGTGGAAAAAAATGAGCTGAGAGGGGCAATTTATCTATTTTTATTCTAGTCTCTCTTTCTTCTGAAAAATATTTTTTTAGAAATTCCCTTCAATATGCGTGCAGTGGGGAGAAGCCGAAACTTGCTTTTTTTCAGGTTTTTCACATAGACGCCGATTGTCTACGTTACGTAGGTTCCATTCTCTTGATTCTCTGCCTTTCGCCAGGAGTGTTATGCGTAGTTGGGGGCAAATTATTCGACACTTCCATTGTTTTCCTTCAGATTTGTCCAGGTACCTATGTGGAGCTGTGTTAACTCCGGCAAAGCTTATGGAGCCATATCCTTGAGCCCCGTCCATAATCTAGTAATTAGCGACACCCGGACTCGAGCCCCCGCTTTGAAGCACAAGGGATTGCCAGCCTCCTTTATTACAGAAACATTTCAATTGAAACATAAAAGGTTACATTCATGTGCTTACCCATGTGCTATCCCCCCACGCCCAAAAAAGAAATAATGCAAAAAGGACAGCCCTAAAATTCATTTAAGATATTTCTGACCACACACCGTGAGTATGGATTTAAGGGACGCT
This sequence comes from Artemia franciscana, assembly GCF_032884065.1. NCBI lineage: Eukaryota > Metazoa > Arthropoda > Branchiopoda > Anostraca > Artemiidae > Artemia > Artemia franciscana. The sequence goes on from NC_088878.1 coordinate 23,305,116, forward strand.
TTTACAGGAATGATTACCAATGTCCAGTCATTATTATTCAAAAATTTTATTTAATTTTAATTTTATTAAAATTTTAATTATACAAAAAAACAATAGAGACTGAACGGTAGTGGCTGCTTCCTTCACAATTAAGAGAACCGTCAATTAAACAGGTCAAATCAACGAACTGTAAGTAAAGAACAACTCTTGTCAATAGCTTGCTATTATGGTGGATGCCAGCATCTATTTCGTATGGGGACGAAGAGGATGCCCAAGCCCCGGAAAGTCCATTTTGAGGTTAATTTTCTAAGACATTCATGACAAGTACTTCAGATGAGTATATGATAGATACTCAGATGAATATAGATCAGACATCTTGCATCAGTTGATTTTGAAGACGGTTTAACTCGTAATTGGATCAATACAAGACTAATTGTGCCATATAAGTCCTGAGAGGGCGAAAGGCGTGGAAAATTTCACCTCTTTTAGTTACAGAAACAATTTTTTTTTTAAATTGAATTCTCATTTTTACTGTCAAACTGCTATGATAAAAAGTTTAACTTAAGTGTTAAGAGTGGGAGTCTATGTAGGACAATCGTTTATTGTTATTAAAAGCAAATGGACCTAAAGAAGTCATTTTCCTTGAAAAATTGTCATGTAAAAGTCAAACTTAATTGTTAAAAGTAAGCATTAAGGCGAATAGTTCTACTCCTACTTAAGAGCAAACTGAATATGAATTTTACTGGCCTTGCCAAAAAATGGCCGTTTTTTCCAATTTTTTCCCATTTTCATTCCGCATTGGGGTACACGAATACTTCGATGACTGACTTTTATCCCGTTATATCGCCCTATGCTTCAGCAGTCCTTCTTGAAGTATTGGGGACGAAAACAAAAACTTTAGCGTAAATACTGAAACACCCCGCTCTTTACGCTAAAGTTTCACTCTTTATTACAACTCTACTTTTTAAAACAATAAAAAAAACTTTATCGTAAAGAGCGTTGTGTTGAGGAGTGGACAACCCCTTTAATGTACGGAATAATTTCTGTTCGTTTTAAGTTTAATGTCGCTCCTTACTTGCAATTAAAAAAAAATGTTTTTTTTTTTATATTTAGTATCTGAACGTTTTTGAATTAGTGGATTAGTGGATTTTAATTATTCATGTGCTCACCGCACATGAATAATTAAAACAAAATTTGCATATTATTTTTTTATAAATACAACTTTCCATAATACAACTACAGAAGAGAGAATAATGAAAACTTTTTTTCCCAAGACAGTGAACCAACAAAACCTATTTGAATATTTCGGCCGTATATCTAAGGGCCGTCTTCAGTAAAGAAAATAATAAACAATAAAACACTTACCAGGTTACCGGGGTAACCGGAAATTGGAGGGGAACTAGGCCTCCTCCCCCATTGCTTTTTATCAAAATTGTTCGATCAAAACTATGAGAAAGCCATTTAGCAAAAAAAAAAAAAAAAAAAAAAAATACAACTACAGAAGAGAGAATAATGAGGATTTTTTTTCCCAAGACAGTGAGCCAACAAAACCTATTTGAATATTTTGGCCCTATATCTAAGGGCCGTCTTCAGCAAAGAAAATAATAAACAATAAAACAATTACAATAAAAGTTTTCGGTTAAAAATCCATTCTTTTTTTTAAATAGCCTTGACATCATTACTTCTTAACGAAAAGTTCGGCCAAGACTGTGTGATAAAAGCTAACATTTTACAAGCTAAAAAGGTTCATTCATTGAACTAACTGTATTTATTAAAAATTGAAATAATTTCTCTGCAGCTAATATTGTAGTTCTTTCGGGATTGGGCTTGTTTTTATTTGTTCCTATTTTTGTTTTATTTTGAATTAGATTATTTTCTGTAATTAATTTTGTGTACATAGGGTTGAGTGTGTATTCACCCAAGTTATTGAGTTGAGTGTGTAATATAGAGCCGCATATTAAAAAAGAATTAAATTTTATTACAGACATACTTTTTGGCAACGGGTACCAATTTCTCTTATAAATACTGTTATTGCTCAAAGATTAAAGATGCATTCTTCTAAAGCCTTAAATCCCACACCAGAAAACGATTCGAATAATCCCACAAGCACGATTTGCCTACCTTATATTCTGAAAATTGCTTCAAATCTGAAAAAAGTTTGTTTAAAAAACAATTTACGTGTTGTATTCACAAGTAATTTAAGTATAATGAATCTTCTCAATTCTGGTAAGGATAAAACCCCAGTTACTCGTCTAAGAGGGGTGTATCAAATACCATGTAGTTGTGGAAATTATTACATTGGTCGAACACACCAAAATTTAGGAACAAGATTACAGCAACACAAAGAAAGTATTGAAAAAGCATTAAAACCTAGAAATAACTCCATATCTTTCGATTCAGCTTTAAGTAATCATATTTTTGAAAATCCAAACCATTATGTTCTATTTGACGAAACAATTGTAATTAGCAATGACCTAGGAATCAAACAAACAGTCCGCGAGGCAATCAAAATCAAACTAAACTTAAATAATAATACATCCCTAAATAGAGACTTGGGTGAACACACACTCAACCCTATGTACACAAAATTAATTACAGAAAATAATCTAATTCAAAATAAAACAAAAATAGGAACGAATAAAAACAAGCCCAATCCCAAAAGAACTACAAGATTAGCTGCAGAGAAGGCAAATCTCGCAATAAGAAATTATTCCAATTTTTAATAAATACAGTTAGTTCAATGAATGAACCTTTTTAGCTTGTAAAATGTTAGCTTTTATCACACAGTCTTGACCGAACTTTTCGTTAAGAAGTAATGATGCCAAGGCTATTTAAAAAGAAGAATGGATTTTTAACCGCTTTTGTTGTAAGTGTTTTGTTGTTTATTATTTTCTTTGCTGAAGAAATATTCAGATAGATTTTGTTGGTTCACTGTCTTGGGAAAAGAAAGTCCTCATTATTCTCTCTTTTGTAGTTGTATTTTTTTTTTTTTTTTTTTACTAAATGGCTTTCTCATAGTTTTGATCGGACAATTTTGATAAAAAGCAATGGGGGAGGAGGCCTAGTTGCCCTCCAATTTCCGGTTACTTAAAAATGCAACTAGATTTTTTTTTACGAAATTTTTGTTAGTAATAAACATGCGTACCTTACGAATCAACTTACGTAACAAACTTCTATATTTGTGTATTTTTATTACGTATATGAGGGGTTCACCCCCTTGTCAATACCTCGCTATTTACACTAAAGTTTGAATTGTGTCCCAAATCTTCAAGAATGACCCCTGAATCACAAATACCGTTGAATAAATAGTTGGAATTATTAAAAATACTTTAGCGTAAAGAGCAAGTATTGTGGAGGAGATGAATCCCTTATATACGTAATATCTTATGTTCGTTTTAAGTTTTAATGCTGCTCATTTCTTAAAAAATCATTTATTTTCTCATCGTTTTTTTTTTAATAATGCTAGAAAACCCCGCGCCCCCTTCATGGAAATTCTCTTCCTTCGTGATAAATTCCACCATGAAAAAGTACCGCCTGAAAACGTCTGTACACTTCATAATAACCATTACTATATGTGAAGCATGGTCAAAGTTTGTAACTTGCAGCCCCTCCCCCGGGAAGTGTAGGGGATTAAGTCGTCCCCAAATACATAGTTATTAGGTTTTCGACTAAGCTAAACAGAAAGGTTATCTCAAAATTTTGATCCGGTGACTTTGGGAAAAAGATGTGCGTTGGAGGGGGCCTAGGTGCCCTCCAATTTTTTCGGTCACTTGAAAAGGGCACTAGAACTTGTCATTTCCGTTATTATGAGCCCTCTTGCGACATTCTAGGACCACTGGGTCGATACGATCACCCCTGGGAAAAAACAAAAACAAAAACACCAACAAACAAATAAACACGCATCCGTGATCTGACTTCTGGCAAAAAAATAAGAAATTCCACATTTTTGTAGATAGGAGCTTGAAACTTCTAGAGTAGGGTTTTCTAATACGCAGAACCTGATGGTGTGATTTTTAGGGGGTGTTTCCCCCTTTCTAAAATAAGGTAAATTTTCTCAGGCTCATAACTTTTGATGGGTGAGACTAAACTTGATGAAACTATTGGTATTAAAATTCCGTTTTTTAGAGTTTCGGTTACTATTGAGCCAGTTCACTCCTTACTACAGTTCGTTACCGCGAACTGCTTGACTAAGGAGCGACATCAAAACTTAAAACGAGCAGAAATACTGAAAGAGGCTGCCACTCCCCCTCTGCTCTACTTTTTAAAGTTATAGCAAGTTTCGGCCTAAAGAGCGATTTGCTTAGGATGGGACAACCCCTTTCACACACGGAGTAATTTCTGTTCTTTTTTAAGTTTTAGTGTCGATCCATACTTTCAGTTGAAAAACCTTGTTTTTTTTTTAACTAATTTCTGATAGTTTTCTAAGTAATGCCAGGGAATCCCTGAGACACAAAATTGTGTACACGGTTTTGAAGGCCGTGGGGGGAAACTAATCCATGAACAAGTAATAATAAACAGAATTATTTTTCCATTGTGTGGATAATGCATAATAACTTTTTTTCTTGAATGTCACGAATTCCCATGTGCCTTTTGGTTGTTTTTCTTCCCTTTTTACGGTCAGGAAATGTAATATCTATTGCGTGATATATTTTTCATTTTATGCTGATTTTTCAATTACACAAACTACTTTTAAAATATTCTAACATTATTTGGTTAATTTTCAGGAACTGACACCATAACATAGTTGAGAATTGGTCAAGGTTAGGCCAAGTACATAAATTTTCGGGAAAAAGCTTTAAATTCCATGATACTTTACGCCCAGCCCTCTAATGTCCCATGCGTGTTGCCATGCGTGATTTTTTTTTTCTCCGTGTGCCCATAAATAAAACCAATGATGATAAAATCAAAAAACAGAAAAAACACAGTTGAGCTAAATGTTTTCACACAAAGGAGGGGAGGGGGTAAAGCATAAAAGAAGATAAAAATTGAGACAGCCATTTTGCTTAGCATAGTTGAACCAAAATATTGCCAAGCCCTACTGGCGGGGGTTATGCCATACGTTGGGATTCATGATTCTAGAGTTAACTAAGGCTGATATTTTAGAAGGGTAACAACCTTCCGGGAAGTTATGAGGTTGGTAGACTCCAAGATAAGAATTTGCGAAAAACTTTCCAGGGAAAAGTTGAATATAAACCGAAGAGTCCAAAATTTAACGACGTAGAAGAAGGATGGGATAACTTTAGGAAAAGGGTTTTCGAAGTACCAGATAACATCTTAAGGAGAAATTCCAGATACGTAGCTTGGAATAACAGCGAAAACACTTTAGGGCTGGTATAAAAGAGGAGGGATTTCTACCAGAAGTATTTGGGTGACAGATCATATGGAGGATTATGAGGAAAGTAGAAAAGTTTTAAATGTTAGTCAGTGAGGCTTAAAGTTGAGGTCATGAATAAAATTGCCGAAGATTTCGAATATATACTAAGGAGGTATAGTGGTAAAGTATTTTACTGGCAAGTTAAAGAATTGAGGGGGAATAGTCGATCTGGACTCGTCCAAGCAAAGATAGGAACAGGGCCTCAATCAGTGGAATGGAAAGTTTAAAGTGAGGAAAGTTAAGGGGAAGTTTAATGGTGATAATGTTTCGGGAAATGATACGGAAAAAAATAAAAAAGTTTGTGACAAATTGAAAGCGAAGGCAGATTTTTTTTTGCGAGAAAGCTAGAAACAGTACTAAAGGGATGGAAATATCCTAAACCTCAAGTGCTGATTGGGAGGTAATTGAGTTTTGTAATATGGCGGTTATGAGATAAATTACTGAAAATTCTGAAAGTAACGTTTGAAAAAGAAAAATACGCAGAGACTTTAGGAAAATTTTAACTAGAGATTTTGAGAAGAAAAGGTGCGGGGGAGGAGGCCTAGTTGCCCTCCAATTTTTTTATTTACTTAAAAAGGCAACTAGAACTTTTAATTTTTACGAACGTTTTCATTAGTTGAAAAATATACGTAGCTTACGAATTAACTTACGTAACTAACTTCTATATTCGTTTGTTTTTATTACGCATATGAAGGGATTCACCCCCTCGTCAATACCTCGCTCTTTACACTAAAGCTTAAATTTTCTCCCAATTCCTTAAGAATGACCCCTGAATCACAAAGGCCATAGAATAAATAGTTGAAATTACTAAAAATGCTCTAGCGTAAAGAGCAAGGTATTACGAGGAAGTGAACCCCTCATAACAGTAATAGTTTCTGTTCGTTTTAAGTTTTAATGCTGCTCCTTACTTTCAGTTGAAAAAATTTTCATATTTATTTTTTCAGTATTTTTTCAAAATAATGCTAGAAAATCCTGCGCCCCCTTCATTGAAATTGTCTTCCCCCATGACAAATTCCTCCATGGAAAGATTCTCTCATGTAATCCCCCCTCAAATTCTCTCCCCCTAAACCAAATATATCCCCCTGAAATGTCTGTACACTTCCCAATAACCATTACTATATGTAAACACTGGTCAAAGTTTGTAACTTGCAGCCCCTCCCACGGGGACTGTGGGGAGTAAGTCATCCCCAAAGAAATAGTTATTAGATTATTCGACTATGGTGAATAAAATAACTATCTTAGAATTTTAATCCGGTGACTTTGGGGAAAAATGGGCGTGGGAGGGGGCCTAGGTGCCCTTAAATTTTTTTGGTCACTTAAAAAGGGCACTAGATCCTTTAATTTCCGTTAGAATGAGTCCTCTTGCGACATCCTAGGACCACTGAGTCGATATGATCACCCAAAGGTGTTGTTTTTTTGGAAAAAAAACAACAAATAAACAAATAAACACGCATCCGTGATCTGTCTTCTGGCAGAAAATGCAAAACTCTACATTTTTATAGATAGGAGCTTGAAACTTCTATAATCGGGTTCTCTGATACGCCGAATCTGATGGTGTGATTTTCGTTAAGATTGTATGACTTTTAGGGGGGGCGGTTTCCCCTATTTTCTAAAATAAGGCAAATTTTCTCAGGCTCTTAACTTTTGATGGGTAAGACTAAACTTGATGAAACTTATATATTCAAAATCAGCATTAAAATACGATTCTTTTGATGTAACTATTGGTACCAAAATTCCATTTTTTGAGTTTCGGTTACTGTTGAGCCGGGTCGCTCCTTACTACAGTTCGTTACCACGAACTGTTTGATACCATTGTCTTCAGTCTTTCATTCGTCTTCGTGGTGTGAAGACCATTTAGTCTAAAAAGGATAAAACTAATTGGACTGGTTTGACTGGATTTTATTGTCGCATTGCAAAGTGAAATAACTAACCGGTTTTGGCTCACCCGGAGATTTACTGTTTACCTGTGCTTGATTACATGCTGAATTAAATCAATAAGAAAGTGGCTTTATTGCAATCATTATGGCAGTATCACAAAAGAACTTTGATGAAGCAGTGAAGATTTTAACGGAAAAACTTGATGCCGTAATCCGTTCTCAAAGGGACATCAACAAGTCCATTCAGTCCCTTACAGGGGAAATAGCTACGCTAAAAAAGGATGCCTCCGATCGAGATATAAAAATTGGCCAACTGGAAAAGGAGTTGGAGGATCAAAAATTAAGGTGTGATCAACTGGAGAATCAGGTACTGGAAAGTGATGTCAAGGACCGCAAATTAAATTTGTTAATTCATGGCATGCCTACTGAGCGGCCGTCTCAAACAGTTGAAGAAAATGTGAAAATTTTTTTATCTGATACAATGGAGATAAGCGACCCCATTCAGATTACGAAGTGCTACCGTATGCTTGGTGGTTCCGTTAACGTTACTAATCGAAGGCCTCGTCCGGCACCTATATTTATCTCGGTTGTAAACGAACAGAACATTCAGAGGATTCTCAACTCAGTTCGTAAATTGAAGGGGAGCGGCATTCGTGTGTGCACGGATCTTCCCCCCAAGCTAAACGCTATTCGAAATGAACTTCTTGCGAAAGCAAAGGATTTACGTGAATCCGATTCTGCAAAGTTTACGCGTGTTAAACAGAAGGGCTCGAAGCTTTGGCTTGAATCCAAATCCACGGCCTCGTCACCCTGGGAGAGAGTGATGGACTAGTTATTGCTGTCCCTTTGTGATTATTATTAGTATTGTGATAGACATTTTGATTGATTTTCTTGCCACTTCTGTCACAGTGTTGTGTACATGTTGGGTTCTACAACCTCGTTTTTTGCGTATGATCTTTTTTTTAGTTTTCTAGTGTTAGTAGGTCTAGTGAAAAAAATCAGGTTTCGAGGTCTTGTTTGTTCTCTGCCACTTTTTTACCCGATTTGCCTGATTAGTGGTGCGGTGCCATTTCCACTTTTTCGTCGTGCCTGCCTGGGACATAAGGTAAAGATGAAATTTATATATAGCACGTGAGTAGTGGGGAGTCTGGGGGAGGATTGGGGAGCCGCCTCGATGATCAGCTTGATCTAAAAAATATTTATTATGATTTTTCCCCTTTTGCTAAAGGTGTTTATGATGATCATTTAGCTAGCCTTCCTGCTACTGATTTTTTATTTGAAGGGGATTTAGGAACACCTGTATTTGATGGGAACTTAAGATCAGCACTTTTTAACTGCAGAGGTTTGGCTAGTAGCCACGAGTTTGTTTCGCAGTTACTTTGTAACCACAGAGTAAGTATTTTAGGCCTATGTGAAACCTTTTTAAGTAATGAAAATGCAGAATTCATGAATTGTGATGGGTTTAAATTTATATCTAATAATAGGGAAAATAGACAGGGTGGCGGAGTTGGACTTTTTGTTCGGGATGATATTCCATTTGTTGTGAAGAAGCAACTATCTAAGCATGACCAAGAGATGACCTTTGAGAGCATTTGCATTGAGTGTGTGATCGATAATAGGAAAGTTCTTGTTTGTGTTGTTTATCGATCACCATCGGCTTCGTTACAAGAGTTTTTGCGAATTTATGAATGCTTCATTGAAGATGTGACTAATTTGAATTCTGAGCAAGTTCTGGTAATGGGTGATTTTAATATTAATTTATTGTTAGCTCAGACAAATAGACCGGGAATTTCTAATCATTTGCATGAAAAATCGCTTGAGTTTCTGTGCATGAACCTATCAAAATCACTTTTACCATCATGCAGGTCTGCGACCCGGGTTACGGAAGATACGGCTACTCTCATTGATAACATTTTTTCTACTATCCCCGTTACTCTTTCGCATATTATATTTACAGATGTTTCTGACCATTGTGTGGTAGTTGCGGATGTTGGAATTAATCACAGACCAAAATTTTCGGAATTTAAACAAACTCGAAAAATTGATAAAGAAGGAATGGATAAATTGAGGAACCTTTTGTATTTAAATGAATGGACTGCAATTCTAGAATGTGAATGCCCTGAGATTTCTACGGCTCTGTTTTTAAAATATTTCCGTGAGTGCTTGGATGAAGCATGTCCATTGAGACGCATTAAAATAAAAAAATATACACTCCCTAAAAAACCATGGATCTCACGCGGGCTTCTACACTCTATTTCAATAAAAAATAAGCTATTTAAAATATCTATGTCATTCCCATCTACTAAAAATAAAGAAGAGTTTAAAAAGTATAAAAATGTCCTGACACAGTTAATTCGGAAAGCAAAAGCTAGATATTTTGAAAAATCATTTCTAGAAGCTCGTGGGGATCAAAAACATACTTGGAGACTTATTAACTCTCTGTTGGGAAGGTCTCAAAAATCTTCATTTCCGAATGAAATGTTACGTGGTGATGGTACTTTTTCTTCCGATAAGCAGGAAATAGTGAACTTGCTCAATGCTCATTTTGTAAGCATCGGTGAAAAAACAGCTAATGCATCTCATGTTTCTCCAAATAATAATAACAATGATTTATTTAAAGATCACATGCCCCCTCCCTCTGATAAAAGCATGTTCCTTTCCCCGGTTACTGAAATTGAACTAAAACAGATCATATCTAAAATGAAGAACGGTTCATCTGAAGCCCTTGATGGATCTTCTACTAATTTGGTCAAAGAAATTTTCCCAGTTATATCACCGGTTTTATGCCACATTATTAATCTTATATTTGTAACCGGTGTCTATCCTTCAACATTTAAATCAGCAAGAATTGTGGCCCTACATAAAGGTGATGACCCGAGGCTTCCTGCTAATTATCGTCCTATATCGATAATCTCTGCTTTTTCGAAGGTTGTAGAGCGCGCACTGTATAACAGAATTTATTCTTTTTTTGAGAAATTTGATTACATTTCTAAACTTCAGTTTGGATTTAGAAAAGAGCATTGCAGTGATCATCCTATGGCTATTATTGTCCAACATATTAATGATTGTCTTGACCGTGGAGAAACGCCTGCAACTATATTTTTAGACATACAGAAAGCTTTTGATTCCATTTCTCATGAAATTCTTTTGTATAAGCTTTCGAATGCTGGTATTCGTGGTAATTGCCTTAGGTTACTTGAATCGTATCTTCATGGGAGGCAGCAGATACTTATATATAATGATGTTAGATCTGATTCTTTACAGCAGTCAGATAAGGTTGGTGTTCCCCAGGGATCCGTATTAGGACCTCTGCTTTTCCTAGTTTACATTAATGATTTGTGCTCAGCTACTGGAGTTTCTTCTATAGACACTCAGTTTGCTGACGACACTGCAGCAACCGTTTCTGGTAAATCTCGTGAAGAGCTAGTGGTCAATTTAACATCCGCATATGATAGATTGTCTACTTGGCTCTCTGATAATAGACTACTTCTGAATAGAAAGAAGACTAAGTTTATTGTTTACAGCAGGACGGGTCACAAGTTTCCAGATATAGAATCAGTTTCCATTTCTGCGAATGAACCTGAGTCTGTTATTGAAAGGGTTGTATTGATAAGATATTTAGGAGTTGTGTTTGACGAGAATTTGTCATGGAAAGAGCAAATTAATCAGGTTAGAGCAAAGTCTGCCCGTGGAGTTGGTATAATGTGCAGACTGAAAAACCTTCTTCCATATTGCGCTCTTAAATCCATTTACTTTTCCCTTGTGCAATCCCATTTTGATTATGCATCTATTATTTTTTTGAACACTTTTAAAAGTAATGTTACCCCTCTACAGATTATACAAAATAAAGCAGTTCGTATACTTAAACCTTTTCTGCCTTCGCCATCAAACTTCCCCTTAAAATCCACAACAGAGACCCTTTTTTCACTTCATAATATTCTTCCTGTTCGGCAAAGTATCCAATTTTTAAGTGTTATGTTTAAGATTAAGCTTGAACGAGAAAAGCTCCCCAGATATTTTGCATCGATGGGTCTTATTTCTTCTCTTTCATCTTCACAAGTTGAAACCCGTGGTAAATATAATCTGCGGACTCCTAAGGTAGTTACAGAGAGGTCGCGTTTTTGCCTGAGGTATTTGATTCCTCTACATTGGGAAAGTTTGAAAAATGAGATTGATTTTAATATAAGCATATATGCTATAAGACGGAAGTTGAAAAGAGTGCTGATTGAAAGTTATAAATCTAAATAATATGATTTTTTATTTTTTTTTTATTTTTTTTTTTTTTATAGGGATGTTTATATATTTTTTTTTTTTTTAGTATTGGGTTGGTCTCTGGGGTTCGCCCATGAGGCCTCCAGATGTCTTATGACTCACTTGGTTTTAAGTTGTAAATTTAATTGTGTCTCAGGATGGTGCGCGGAGGATGGAAGTGGTATCGTACGGCACGGGATTAGTTTTTTATTTATTTCTGTCAAGTTTGGTTAAGAGAAGTTTTTATTTTTAATTTTGTGCATATTTAGTGTTTCTTAAAGGTAGCTCAATTGCATTCGAGCTATACTCTCAGCCTTGAGTTACCTAATATTTTGTATATATTGGTTATAATAAAAGAACCTTGAACCTTGAAACCTTGAACCTTGAACCTTGAACCTCGTGGCACGGTATACATCAGAAAAGGATTGGTTAGTGTACTAAACCCTTATATCTAACAGCTTAGGCAGTAAAGCCAGTAATAATAGTTCTATATTTCTATCTTCGGTGTGATGATGTCTATTGGATGGAGCATATAGTTATAGAAATAACAAATACAGCACTCAATTTAACCACGATTGAGATCCTTTATCTTTAATGGGGATTTTCGGATAAAGGCATGAGATTGGGGTTACTTGATTTGGGTTACTTTCTCCCAGGAGTACCATACCCACGATTTAGCTTAATTAAAGGAATATTAATTTTAAGGTAAAGGAAATATTCGATTTTTCGCTCAAAAAATTTAAAAACATGCTAAAAATTCCTCAAGAAAAACATGGGCCGAAATAGCTAGTTGACGTTAATAGGTAAAGTTACAAGAAAGATAAAACTTACAATTGTTACAGATACGTGAACTCCGACGATACTTAAAGCATACCAGGGTTTGACAACATAATATAGGTCACACTCTGACATCCCTCCAAGATTTTTCTGTACCTGTCGCATTCCGAGTGGCATTGCTAAAAGAAGAAGAAGAATCCATGAATCAAATCAGTCTTGGTAACGATGTGTTTTTGTTAAAGGAAAAGTCAAAAAATCTAATTTTTAGGTTTTTTAGGATGACCTGATCCCTCACAGCCCCTGGGGAGGGCTGCAAGCTATGCAGTTTGCCTATTGTTTGCACATAGTATTGGTCATTGGGAAGGATACGGACATTTTTCAGGATAGATTTTTCTAGTTGGGGGAGGGGGGTTACATGGGAGGATCTCTCTATGGAGGAATTTTTCGTGGGAGAAGGGAATTTTCCATGGAGGGGGATTCGAATTCTCCACAGTGTTTTAAACGATAAGAAATTAAATTAAAAAAACAAAGTTTTTCAACTGAATGTAAGGAGCAATATTAAAAATTAACAGACAGAAACTGTTCCGTATATGAGGGAGTCCCCCTCTCATCAGTACCTCGCTTTTTACCTGAAAGTTATTCCAGTTATTTAAGAATGACTCTTGAATCGCAAAGGCCGTTTAACTTGATTAATACACTCTTTAAAATTTACAAATAAAAAAATATTAGTATGAAGAGTAAGGTATTAAGGAGAGGGTGACCCTCATTGAGGCAAGTAAAGATATACTAAACCAAATTGAATTTTCAGTTTTGGCTCTAACTTTCATCTTTTCGTTTTCTATTTTTTTACTTAATTGTGACGATGCTCTTTACAACGAAAGGTATAATGCAACATTTAATATGCTCTACAAAATAATGATTTATTTAGTAGAACATATTAAATGTCCAGCGGAAAATTCCAGTCCCCCCCCAAAAAAAAATCCCACGGAAAATTTTCTCCTCACATAAAATTACCCCTGGAAACTTCCTTGCGATATCAAACAGTTCGTGGTAACGAACTGTAGTAAGGAGCGACCCGGCTCAATAGTAACCAAAACTCTAAAAAATGGAATTTTGATACCAATAGTTACATCAAAAGAATCGTATTTTAATGCTGATTTTAAATATATAGGTTTCATCAAGATTAGTTATACCCATCAAAAGTTACGAGCCTGAGATTATTTGCCTCATTTTAGAAAATAGGGAGAAACACCCCCTAAAAGTCATACAATCTTAACAAAACTCACACCATCAGATTCAGCATATTGGCTAACCTTATTGTAGAAGTTTCAAGCTCCTCTCTGCAAAAATGTGGAATTTTTCATGTTTTGCCAGAAGACAGATCACGGATGCGTGTTTATTTGTTAGTTTTTGTGTTTGTTTGTTTTTTTCCCAGGGGTGATCGTATCGACTGAGTGTTCCTAGAATCTTGCCAGAGGGCTCATTCTAACGAAAATTAAAAGTTCTAGTGCTCTTTTTAAGTGACCAAAAAAATGGAGGGCACCTAGGCCCCCTCCCACGGTCATTTTTTCCAAAAAGTCACCGGATCAAAATTCTGAGATAGCCATTTTATTCACCATAGTCGAAAAACCCAATAGCTATGTCTTTAGGGCGGCTTACTGACCTGTGTTTATATATAGTAATGGTTACTGGGAAGTGTACAGACGTTTTCAGGGGGATTTTTTGTTTAGGGGGAGAGTTGAGGGGGAGGTTACGTGGGAGGATGTTTCCATGGAGAAACTTCTCATGGGGGAAGAGAATTTCAATGAAGGGGGCCCAGGATTTTCTAGCATTACTTGAAAAAACAATGAAAAAACAAATATGAAGTTTTTTTTTACTGAAAGTAAGGAGCAGCATTAAAACTTAAAACGAACAAAAATCATTCCGCATATGGGGGGTTTACCTCCTCGTTATACCTCAGTCTTTACGCTAAAGTATTTTTAGTAATTTCAACTATTTGGCCTTTGTGATTCAGAGGTCATTCTTAAGGAATTGGGACAAAATCTAAGCTTTATTGTAAAGAGCGAGGTATCGATGAGGGGGCGAACCCTTTCATATATGTAATAAAAACATGAGAATACAAAATTTCTTTACGTAAGCTAATTTATAAGTTACGTATATCGTTTACTAATAAATAAATTCGTAGAAAATTAAAAGTTCTAGTTGCCTTTTTAATTAACCAAAAAATCGGAGAGTAACTAGGCTTCCTCCCCCGCTCTTTTTTCTCCAAATCATTCGATCAAAATTATGTGAAATCCATTTAGCCAAAAAAAAGAAAATAAATGCAAATTTCGTGTTAATTATTCCTCTACGGAGAGCCAAAATTCAACATTCATTGATTCAAAAACGTTCAGAAATTAAATAAAAAAAACAATGTTTTTTTTTAACTGAAAGTATGGAGCGACATTAAAACTTAAAACGAACAGAAATTACTTCGTATATGAAATGGGTTGTCCCCTTCGTAATCTCTCGCTCTTTACGCTAAAGTTCGACTCTTTGCCACAATTCCACTTTTTAAAACAATTAAAAGCTTTAGCGTAAAGAGCGATGGATTGCGAAGGGGACAGCCCATTTCATATACGGAGTAATTTCTGTTCGTTTTAAGTTTTAATGTCGCTCCTTACTTTCAGTTAAAATTTTTTTTTATTTTTTTATTTAATAAACTAGTAGCTCCAGATAGGGTCGTGTCTAGCAAAATTTTAAATATATATTTTTTTAATTTGATATCCTGTTTCGCATACATTTACTGACGAAAGTTGACTAAACAACGATTAAAATTAAATTTTTATGAAAAACATTTCACCTTATATTAGGACATATTTTAGAGATTGGCATTAGGTTTAATGGTTTTTGTCGATTGATAGAAGAATTAAATTTGTCCGTTCAGTTTAAATGAAATCTTATTTATCAATCTACTGTTTGCCTATTCAATAAAGAAATTGCAGAAACATTGGTAATTCATAATTGTCGTTGTAATAATTTTTTAAGGGCAAAACTGATTTTAGTGAACCCTAAAATTGCAACCAAGGTTGCCGCATCTAGCGTTAATTCACAATATATCGCACATTCTACAATAAATTGAATACAAAACTTTTCTGTTAAATGACCAAATTGTACTACTTTCGTGCTACCATTGCTTTTTTTTGTCTTGGGCAAAATAATGTGGAATTTGAAAAAAGGCAGAGTTTTCAAAAAAAAGAAACGCTGACTGCCGTTTTGCCCTGTTTGTTTCGAAGGATTGGCACGAAGTTTAATATTACCAGATAAGGGTCCGAAAATGAAAATCAGTGTTTCTACTATAGGAAAGTATTAGTCGCCACCGTTGGCTAAAAGTAACCCCCTGGAAAAAAAAAACTCAGTACTATGATCTATTGGTAGTGTTGTAACTGGTAAAATTGCTCACGGTAAAATTTGCTATTGTTAAGCATAATTTTTATTTGGTATAAAATTACTTATAAACGTAATTTTATGAACCCCCGTAAGATTGGTATCTTACCTATTTTACGCAATTTACGTATTTTACCAGTTTACGTATTATACGGTTTAAAAGCCCATCTCTCGGACTTATGTCTCTTGTTATCAGAACGATAAAGTGTATTATAGTGCAGGCAATTGCACTTTAAGATAGTGATTAAATAAAAAAAAAACTAGTTTTTTTAACTGAAAGTAAGGAGCGACATTAAAACTTAAAACGAACAGAAATTACTCCGTATATGAAATGGGTTGTCCCCTCCGCAATCCCTCGCTCTTTACGCTAAAGCTTTTAATTGTTTTAAAAAGCAGAATCGTGGCAAAGAGTCAAACTTTAGCAAACTTTCAAACTTTAGTTTAACTAGTTTAACTACTAGTTAACTAGTTACCTTTAGTTTAACTATCAAACTTTAGTTTAACTAGGCATTTCTAGTTTAATGTCTAGTTTTTAGTTAAGAAATACCTAGTTCTAGTTTAACGGCCCTTGTGCTTCAGAATTAGCTCTAAGGGAGAGACGATAGGAGGATGGACATAGAAATTGATATATGATCCTCAGGACTGTATCCAGGACATTCGGTTGGGGGGGGGGCTTCTTAACAGGAACGTTCACGTGAATCAGAATCTAAGTCTGAAGGAGATGATCTAGATTTACGGTAAATTTGTTGAAGACAGACATAATGACTCTGAAAGTGACTGAATGTTCTGCTCTTATGATCTAGTTCTTGGTTAATCAAATCATCAAAGTGTTAAAAATCTGTTTTAACACTGTTTAACAAAAAACTGTTTAACACTGTTTTTAAAACTGTTTTAAAAAATCTGTTTAACAAAAAACATAATAATATTAAATAGCCGAGAAAAATGTCAGCCAATGGACAGAAATAAGGAAAAATAATAGAGGCAGACATTTCATCAGGGACTTCCACCCAGCCCTCTTCATTGCTCAAAAAAAAGGAAGGAAAACCGATCTTTTTAATTAGCTCAGACTTAGCAGAAAAAAAGATTGAGTCAAGCAAACCAAAAAACTAAGCCAGAATGAATGAAAGACTATTCACCAGTTAGGTAAGGCAAAAATTCTCTGACTAGAGATTTAGCTTGCCTACTGACCTAATTTCCATTAAAATTGTGGTTAGATGATCTTAATTTAAACCAGAGAAAAATGTTATTTGAATCCTTTAATTTAAACTTATAGTAAATTGGGGCTATAGGAATATATCCAATATCTCTATTCAAAGCATGGTCTCTATTTATGTTATTTTCTTAATTTCAGGTGCCTTCGTAAAAGAATGTGGGAATCCATTAGCTTCAAATTTTAAACTTGCCTGAACAAAAACGAGCTACATGGTCTGGATTTTCAACAATATGGAGGGCCAAAGTAGAATTAATATACTCATTTTTATTTTAGATATCTCATAAATAACGACGAAGACCACACTGCCTTTCCATCACAAACACCAAAAACAAGAAGAACAATAGGGAATTTTTTAAACCAATGGGAAACAAATTAGAATGAATATTTCAGCCCTATGTCCAAGGGCCGTCCTCAGCAATACAAATAATAAAAAACAGTCCCAGTTTTTCAAAACAGTCCCAGCATCCTCAACTCAGAGAAGTTAAACCAGGACTGATAGATAAACTGTTATGAAACGAGGCAATTCATTGAAATGAAAGAAAATGATTTAAAAACACGTTTTAATGCCAGCCTACCTTTTTTCGCTGCTGATCTTATAGGTGTATTTGTGACAGGTTCTGTGTTAATATCTATTGTTTTTTTTATAATATTTCGTAAGGTCATTTTTAATTAAATTTGTGTATTGAGCATTCAGTGAATATTCTCCTAAATCCCTATATAATAAAATATTATTATTAATCTTAAGTCTGATTTCAATTTCTTCTCGAACTACTTGCTTTATGCCTAGATCATTGCTAATAATGGCGGATTCTTCAAAAAGTATTTTGTGGCAAGGATTTTCGAAAACATGGCTGCTTAAAGCAGAATCAAAAGAAACAGAAGTAATATTAGAATTCAGAGCTTTGGTGATATCATCTTTATGCTGTTGTAGGCGTTTCTTGAAATTCTGGTGGGTTTTCCTTACATACAATTTGCCACAGTCGCATGGTAATTGATAGACACCTCTTTGGCGAGTAACTGGAGTCTTATCTTTACCAGAATTTAGGAGATTTATGATTTTCAAATTATTGGTAAATACAACATACAGATTATTTTGTGTGCATACTTTTTTAAGATTTCTAGTGATTTTTGGGATATATAGGGGTTAAATTATGTTTTAGGGCTGTTACAGAATGTACAATACATTCTGTAACAGCCTTCATATCTGGTCCTTTTCGATGACCACTGAGTCAACAACATTTTTTTAGCTTCTAACCAGTTTTACATTTATTTTATAAAATTTATATTGTCTTCTTTGGGACATAGAATTACTTTTTTTGGACTTATAATTTTTTGGGGACTTGGAACTATTTTGGGATACCGAGAATTTCTTGGTTTGATACCCCCTCCCCCTTTATCTCGTATTTTACTGAAATGCATCTGATAGAAGTTTGGAGATGGCCAAATGTTGTTGTAGAGACTTCAAAAAAGGCTCATTCGGTTGGAAATTACAAGGGCTCGTGTCCTTTTTAATAAAAAAGGACACGAGCCCTTCCCACACCCACCATTTTCCCAAACAAATCAAAACAAAATTTTGAGATAGTCTTTTTGTTCAACATACATTAGAAGTCTGGAAAATATGTCTATGAGGATGACACCCCCCTTCCAGAGTGCTCAGGACTGGGATTATAAGTTATGCCCTGGGGACATATAAGGTATATATAGAAAAATTGATCTATGTAACTTCGGATGGGGCTCATTGGATTGGAAATCAGAAGTTTTAGTGCCTTTTTAATATTAAGAGCGATCAAAAGGTGGATACCCCCCCACACACACCTTGTATTTTCCGAAATGCACGCGATATAAATTTTATGATAGCCATTTGCTGACATGGAAACTTCAAAGAGAGCTCATTCGATTGGAAATTGAAAGGGCTAATGCCCTTCTTAATAGTCAAAAGCGATTGGAGGGCAACTAACCCCCCTCCCATGCCGTCAAAATTTTCAAATAGCCATTTTGTTCAACGTAATTGGAAAACCCACAAATTATGTCTTTGAGGTTGACAACCCCCCTCCCTCCAAACACACAGCCTCCAGGGCAAGGGCTGTAACTCATGTCCTGGGGGCAGATAAGGTTTATATTGAAAGGGTGATCGTATAAATTGTGGAAGGGGATCTTTGGATTGGTAATCAGAAGTTCTAGTGTCCTTTTTAAGATTGAGAGATATCGAAGGGTGGACCCTCCCACACACCTCGTAATATCCTGAAACATTTGAGACAACTTAAATTTTCAAACTTAAATTTTGAGATCGTCATTTGTTGTCGTAGAAACTTCAAAAAAGGATTACGAATGGAAATTGAAAGGGCTTGTGCGCTTTTTATTAGTCAAAATTGATTGGAGAGCAATAAGCGCCCCCTTAAACCAATCAGTGTCCAAAACACATCTAATCAAAATTTTGAGGTTGAAATTTTGTTCAGCGTATTTGAAAGGTCCGGAAATGATTTCACTTTTCTTTCTTTCACAAATAAAAAGTTACCAAAACTTCAAGGAATAAATATCTGTATATGTTAATTAAAGTAACGATCCACGGTCATTGGCATTTTGTTTGTTTTTTCAATCATTGGTTTTTTGGTCATTAGTTTTCAGTCATTTGATTTGTGTTCTGGTCTTAGAAAGCATGAGGATTATCATCCCTATTCATGTTAGTTTTTGCTCGTTTCGAGTTTAACTCAGCTGTTTATGTAATTTCTTTTGTTTTGAGTTTCTTTTATTTATTGACAATGATTTGTGGCTGTTTTATGCTTGGAAGATTATTTGACTTTATTTTTGCTAATTTTTGGCTTAATAGAGCCCTTTACTTTTCTTTGAAAAACTTGTTTTGCGGAAAACGTTTGTTAAATTAACCACAAATAGATCTCAAACCTTACAACAACAGTTTATTTCATTCATAGTGTTGTTCATAGCTTGAATAGGGAACAACTTCTTGCATTTATTTTATTTTGCTGTCGATTAAAGATGAGGCAAAGGGAATAATTGAAGAAGATATAAACATTCCCCCCTACACACTAAAAAACTTATTGTATGCCCTCTATAATCGTATGACACGTAAAAGTATTGGAAGGGGGGAGCATTTAAATAAGAAACTATTTTGAAAAACAACAGGTAGAAATTTTCTTAATTTAAATAAATTTAAATTTTATTAAAATAGTATTTAGTTTAGGGCATAGAAATTAGATTAACACTTATTTTTGTATTTATGATAATAGGCGTTGATTTGTTTATCCTAATCAGATTAACTAGTCTTTTCTTCTTTTTTTATATTTACCTCTCCCTTTAAAGGAAAGAAGTTCATTAATGACTTCCAATTTAGTTTTGTTATTATATATCTTCTGCAAACACTCTCCCAACGGCAGTGTTGCCAGATGGTTGGTTAAAGTTGTGCCAGCAAAATTTTTTATACAACTTGATGATGCTACAGCTATTTCTAATGATAGGGGTTTTTCTCAATGGGCGAGGGAGGATATAGAAATTAAAAAACATATGTTTGCTAATTTTCAATAAATAGAGACACGGGGAATTTAAATTTTGACCCAATTTATGATTGTCTTTTGAAAAAATAACCAATAGTCAATAAGGGAATTAAAATTTTACATAATGACCAGAGGACAAGTATACCTAATAGACCGGAAAAGTTGCTTCAATATTAGCTAACAAGAGGTTTTTGCCTCTAACATATAGTGTTTTTGCGAAATATCCACGTTATTTTAGTCTTTCATCTTTTTTCTCTCTACTAGCCGCAGTCTCGTTTGAGTTTTTTTGTTGAGTTTCATCTCTCTTTGTTGTTTGTTAAAAAATTGAAGATTTTTCAACCGAAAGCTCCATTTTTAAATGAAAATGCGCACGATGAATCCCCCCCCCCAAAAAAATGTGAAGATTTGAAAAAATTAACGCACAGACGCCTCTAAAATTTGCTAGAATGGCGCAAATGCCACTCTGATCGTCAACGCTAAAAATAACACACACTAAAAAAAAACGCCAAGTGTATACTGTACGCTTCCAATTAGTTTCATAAGCCATCATCTCGGGAAAGATGTTAAAATAAACAATAGTTTGTTCTGCTGCTCGTTTATTGTAGTGACATGACAATGCTGTTGCTGCCGTCAACGTTTATTTTACCAAGCTCTTTTTGCACTCAATATGTACGTCGCAACACTATCCTACACCACTTTAAGAAACGCTAGGTAAAGAAAAAAAAAGAAAAAAAACTCGGTAAAACAAACAACCATTAAAAATACGTCAAGTATTTTTTCGGGCCTAAGAAATGACATGCATTTTTGAGTAATGCATCTTCCGGATGAAGAATGTTTAAATGGTTATAAATAATTTCTGAGACAGCAATGGCCAACTACGACAAGATAAGAACAACTCAAAAAGAAGAAAAAAAAAGGAGGATATCCAAATATTTTGGCTGAGACATCTTTTTGCACTGAGGACGGTCAAGCTGAGCTCTTCTCCAAATAATTTGCACTGCATTTTCATTTTCACTGGCTGTAAATATCTTCGTATTTTCTTCTTTTCAATTTTTTTATATCATATTTTGGAATCTTTTTGGAAAACCTAGCTAGGGATAGACATACACGCCAAATCATTTTAATTTTATCTGAGAGGAGGAACAAGATGCATTTATTTTATAGAAAAAGGACGGAGGAAGTTGAAGTAAGAAAACCCTCAGTTTTTCTATATTTCATAGGTAAATTGACCGTTTTTGTATTCGCAAAGTTGCATTTTCTCTTCTTTGGACTTATTGCAGTCCTAAATTATCAAAAGTATGGATCAATCAATGTTATCCAATTATTAGATAATTATCAATAAAAATGAATTTTTTGTAAAAATTCTAGTTAATCTAATAAAACTCTCAGTAATAAATCCAGAACCAAAAATATGTCCTGTTAAAGTATTGCCAAACTACTGTGTTAGCCCTCTTCTTATTCCTATGTCTTATGAATTTGCCTACACAGTGATATAAAACAGTGATTTTCAAAGGTCGTCAAAGGTCAACCCTCTCAACAGGGAGAAGGAGTAGAGGTAGGTACTTCAAAATACCTTCCCTTGTGATGATTTAGGCTTTGGAAAGATTCCTAGATTTTCACCTACCTAACTCAACTACTTTCTAAGATAACAAAAAGTTCTTAAACTAGAATTGTATCAATTTTCTTAAGTTACAGATCTAACAGTAAACCGTCCCTGTAAAATTCACCCCCTCCCCCCTCAAATCCTTGATTATTTTGATAGTTTTCAAATATCCCAAGACACTCAAGCATTTTGATCTGTGTGATCTGAGAAAAACTGGTTTGTCTTTCGCATTTCTTTATAATTATTTTAGTCAGTGATAAAAACTCTTATGCAAGCATATTTTGATTGAACATATAGTATATAGATATGGTTAGGTTATGTATTTAACATGATGCGTTCTGGGTGGCCTGCTTTCCTTAATTTTTTTCTGTACTTTCCATGATTTTTTCTCAATAAAATGTTACATTTTCGTCATATTTTGGTATATTTCATTCTGATTAACCTAACTAATCATTATGATAAACCTTATTTCACTTTTTGAGTGTTTTCGGGCTACTTAAAAAGTACGTTGTTTTTATTACTAGGCCCTTTTGTAAAATTATCAAATGATTGTTTTTCTTTGCTATTTACCACTTCTCCGATTTTCTTTTTTTTATTCACCCTCCTGAAACACAATTTCGTTGTACGTGCCTGCTTCCACAAGAACATTCATCCCTGTTCTACTGCGTAGCAACTCTAAAATTACTTATTATGGAAATTGTTCACTTGTTATTTCTAACTATTTACGAACCTACATATTTCGAACCTACAATGTTGATTCTTACTTTCAGTTGAAAAACCCTGCTTTTTTTGTTTAACTACTCAAAGGCACAAACAATTCTCAGAGGAAAACATTGAAACGCCGTTGATTTCATGCTTTGGATGCGTGGGCTAATTGCATACAGACAGTTAGGTTGCCTCTGCATCGTTTTTTTCAACGTAGCGTTAATCAGTTATGCAAAGGTGGAATGTGGCGTAAATTATGGAAATGAGGTAAACAATTTTCTTGGGGCTCTGACCATAACTGATTTATTGCTATTTCTCTGACAAATTTTGGGACATGATCTATTTATCAACTAGTCTAAATTCTTCATGCCTACAGCCTACTGGTGAGATGGTCCTATTGACGTCAGTTCTTTATTTGACATGCAGGAAGCACCTTCTTGGTTTAGGGGATGTAGCAATAACAGCAATAATTGAAAATTGATCGTTTTTGGCCATCTAAGCAAATTTGGGAGAAATGTGGTTTTTCTAGAAAATAAGTAGTTAATGAATTTGACGTTTCAAATGTTTATTAATACTTTTTTTCTTTATATAGTTGACAAACTATTGATCAAATGATTAATTCATTTGCTGGTTCATGATTAGGCCAAATTTAGAACCTCAAGTCTCTGTCCAGTAGTTTCCATAAGAACACAAAATGCGCACTCTTGGCATTTCAAAAAAATGAATCATCAGAAAAGTTTTCAAAACATAAAAAAAAACATAACATAATTCAAATGAACAAAAATTGAATAAAATACATTTGGACTAAACATAGCTTTACTACTTTAGATATTTTTTTCTTTTTATTTTTTTGAAAATTATGTTTCATTCAAATGAACAGAAAATTCAAAAGTGCCAACAAGAGGGACTGGAAGGCAATTGGTCTGATTCTGTCCCCATTTAAGCCTCCTGGGTACCCCCCAAAATCCCAATCGTGTGGGGTCACAACTCGGAAAATTTTTTCAATTAGTCTTGCATTTTAATGCTTCTAGAAGAAAGAAATATTGAATCAGTAATTTAAAAAGCGATTATTAGGTGCAAACATCGTCCTTTGTGCTAAATTAAATAGAAAAAAAACAAGTTTTTTTTAACTAAAAGTAAGGAGCGACATTAAAACTTAAAACGACCAGAAATTACTTCGTATATGAAAGAGGCTGCTTCCTCATCAACGCCCCGCTCTTTACGCTAAAGTTTGACTCTTTCTCTCAACTCTTCTTTTTAAAACAGTAAAAAACTTTAGCGTAAAGAGCGGGTAGTGTTTAGGGTAAATTTAAAGCTGAAATTTCGGAAGGGTAACTACCTTCCCGGAAATTATTATATTGGTAGAGTCTAGGATGAGAATTTGAGCGAAACTTTCCAGGAACAGTTGAATGCTAAACTCGAGAGTTAAAAATTTGACAATGTAGAAGATGGATAGAATAACCTTAGGAAAACAATTTCTGAAGTTGCTGATGGTGTCCTGGGGAAGAAAGTTAGAACCACAGTTATGAATATTAGTAAAAAAGCTTTATGTTTAGCTTAGAGGAGAAGGCGCTTGTACAAGAATTATCTGAGTGATAGAAATTGCCGATGATCTGGAAGATGCAGGTAGACGGCATAATAATAGACTATTGTGCTGGCAAACTAATAAATTGAGAGGGAGTTGTCAATCTGGACTTGTCCCAGTTAAAAATAGAAAAGAGGCCACAGTTAGTGACAAGGAAAGGGTTAAAGAGAGATTGGCAGAATATTTTGAGAATTTTCTAAGCCGAAATAGAGTTCCAGGAAAAGACATAGAGGAAAATGAAAAAGTTAGTGATACTTTGGATGTGAAGAAAGGTTAGTTCTGTGAGGAATAATTAGCGACAGAACTAAAAGGACTGAAAAATAATAAGGCTCACGGCACTCTCATCAACACGGCAAAGACTTTGGGAGAGTAAGGAATAAAACAGGAAAGTAAAACTATCCTAGACTAAGATTATGAATTCAAAGCACATGGACGATTTCAGCTAAAGACATCTGCAGCGTACCTACCATTCTGTTAAAAATTCCGTCAATACAAACTGAAAATCTTTTTATTGTTCCTCTTAAAACAATGCGAGATTTGTCTAGCCATCCCCTAAAAAGCCGAAGGGGAGAGGAAGAATATTAGAAAGGCCATGAGTTCACTTTGTGATTCCAAAAAATATCAATTGAAAATCCTAGCTTGATCCCAGTTCAAACAATATTGATCCTGTCTACCTTTTCTTAATCATACAAGTTGAAAATCTTTGCTTGATACGAAAAAGATGCAACACGCCTACCTTTTCACGAAAAAGCTGACATTATCCAATTTCGTTTTGAGCGTAACATGATAAAGAAGTTGTTATCCTTTCAAAAGGATAAAAATGGTATAGATCATGATCGATTTTAGAACAAAAGATGATAAAATGCATAGATTGGTTCTGTAAGGGATACTAATCAACGTTGAAAAACCCTAATTTTGTCTCTTTTAGTTCTAAAGTTGGTTGTCTTGCCGTGAGCTAACTTTCTAGTGTCACTACTAAGAAAGCAGCCTCCCGTTTGTCTAAAAATGGCAAAACTGTCAAAGGGGTTCGTGTAATATCAATTTTCTTTGTCAGTTCCGAACTCAGAAAACAAAATGGCAAACTTAATTGAAATCTGAAAAACAAATAGGTTGTAAAAGCAGATGGCAGCACATTAAATAAAAATTAAAACGAACAGAAATTATGACAAATAAGAGCAGGATTAACCCCCATTTAAATTCTTCAGAGGCCAGGGTGTTGCTTCCCTTCATTTCGAACCCGTCTTTTATTTCCCGTAAGATCGCAACAACATTCTAAATTAGTTTACAGGAAAGAGTCAAACGAGCACAAATTTGATAATTTTTGTTTGTTTCAAGTCTGAATTCTTCTAACTTTCATTTATTTATTCATAGTTATCCATGTTCATTTTTGTTGGATTTATAATATGGCTTTATTCCTGCTTGTTATAGAATTTTTTTTCTCTGAAACCCATTCGATTTGTTGAACATTTTAAAAATTTATTCTCAAGAGTCTCAACGGCGTCTTAAGTCCGCTCGGCTTCTGACCGGCTTAGTTATAATTATGCTTATACTTGCAATATAACCCCTTGCATAGGTCATAGTTGCGCCTTTTTTCTGAGACAGCCTTAAATTAATGGATAAGCATCATCAATTAGAAAGGGAGTATTAACCGGCTGTTAAGATGGGTATGGATGAATTGGTAAATCATATTACTTAAAGTGACTTTCAACATTATGATAGCAAACTTGGCACTCTGAAAATCTTCTGGCAAGTAACTACGCAGGTTTGGGATAAACTTTTTCGTTGAGTTCATACTCTGTGCAAATAGCGCACAATTTATTCATATATGCACACGAATGTTTGATTTACGAACGGTAAATTTGAGGATCCGCTCCCAAGGTTTAGGAATTTTCAATAAGTTTTTCACACGTTTTGAACGGACCAAATCTTGATTTTAAAAGAAGAGGCATTCTTATGCAAAACTTTTTAAATGATGAGCAACTATTCCATTGGGACGGTTTGAGCAGGAGGGCTTTCTGTCCAATACAAATTTTGAAAGGTTATTAATTAATATTGTTGTGTGTTGCACTTTAAAAGATTAATCGGCGGCCCTGCTCCCAGTCATCCTGATTGCTTAATGCCTTGGCCCATACAGTCTTTCGAATTCAGGATTACCCTTCGTAATAGACTTCATCAAACTTAAAAGTCTCTTAAAGTTTTTCGTATGTTGACGAATGATTTGCTATCCGTAGCGCAAGTACCAATCTCCTGATTCTCAGCCTTTACTAAGGAGTTCAATACATGGCTAGGGGCAAATAATTGGATACCTCCCTTTTTCCCCACATTATTCCAGGTACCCATTTACACCTGGGTCACTGGCTATACTTCCAGGGTGACACCGCTGGCCCCGGTTCCAAACAAAACAATCAGATTTTCAAATCTAGCGTGCCAACCCCTCGGCTAGTACGGCTAGCCTTCATCAAACCTTCAAGAAAAATCTCAAAACAAAACAACACTTACAGTGCATTGGTATATTTTTTTAAGTTAAGACTCATTGTTCGACCAACTACTTGACATATACGAAGAAACAGGACCATGGTTGCAGCAGTAGCTGTAACCCAGTAAAAAGCGAACCATAGCCCATAGTAACCAAAAGTTGAAAAACCGTTCTGAAAAAAATTGTAGCATGAGAAAAAATTCCCATCTGACTCTAATTCAGAAATGATAACGATTATTTTGTGTAATCTAAAAAGTAAAAGTTAATTGCGAGAAAAATTTATAGTCATTTCGAAAAAAGCCTGAAACCCCTCGAAAAAAGCATCAAATCGAACTGAAAAGTGCACCGTTGGAATTAGTATGGTCGATAGCCTTGTATAGGACAATTACAATCCTCCGCATTGATTACCAAGGAAAATCACTTTTTATAAGGGTAGCACTGATGTGTCTTTTTTTTCTTCTTTTTTTTTACCAGGGCTAGGAGATTATCAAAACATGATACAGAGATGTTTAATGGCTTATCTAAAATTCATTGCTCTTATCTACTTGCTTTTTATAAATCAAACAAAAAAACAAGTTTTTTCAACTGAAAGTAAGAAGCAACATTAAAACTTCAAACGAACTGAAATTATTGCGTAAATGAGGGGGCTCACCCCCTTGTCAATACCTCGCTCTGTACGCTAAAGTTCAAATTGTTTTCAAATTCTTTAAGAAAGACCCCTGAACTCTCTCCCCCTGACCCAACCCCCCCCCTACCAGAAAAAATCCCCCTGAAAACGTATGTATATTCGAAATAACCTATATCATATGTAAACAATGGGGAAAGTTCATAACTTGCACCCTTTGACGCTCTCCCCCTGACCCAACCCCCCCCCCCTACCAGAAAAAAAAACCCTGAAAACGTATGTATATTCGAAATAACCTATATCATATGTAAACAATGGGGAAAGTTCATAACTTGCACCCCTTCCCCCTGGGACTGTGGGGGATTAAGTCGTCCTCAAAGAAATAGTTAGTGGATTTTTAGACTATGTTTAATAAAATGGCTATCTAAAGCTTTTGATCCGGTGACTTTGAGAAAAAATTAGCGTTGGAGGGGGCCTAGATGCCTTTCAATTTTTTGGTCATTTAAAAAGGAACATTGCAACATTCTAGGACTACTTGGTCAATACGATCACCCCTAGAGAAAAAAAACAACAAATAAACACGCATCCACGCATTGTTTGATCAATACTTGATATTTAAGCGTTATCATTTGTCTTTTCTTTATATTATATTGTAGCCTACTCCTCATTTTTGAGGGAAATAAAGAAAATAAATAAATAAATCCGTGATCTTTCTTCTGGCAAAAATAGCAAAATTCCACATTTTTGTAGATAAGAGCTTGAAACCTCTTCAGTAGGATTCTCTGATATGCTGAATCTGACGGTGTTGTTTTTATTAAGATTATATTACTCTGAGAAAGTGTTTCCCACTTTTTTTGAAAATAAGGCAAATTTTCAATAAGGCAGCAGTAGCTGCAACCTAGCAAACTGTGAGCCACAGCTAATAATAACTAAAAGTTGAAATTTCACTTTCTGAATAAAAAACTACCTGATAAAAAAAATACTATCTAACAATTTTCAGGAATGGTAACTAATTATTTCGTTGAATATTAAAAGTAAAAGCTTATTAAAAATATGAAAATTTAGGAAAAGAGCCTTAAACCCCCCCGAAAATGGCACCAGATTGTCATGAAAAGTGTTTCCCACCGTGAACAACACGTTCAGTTCAGTTCAGTTCATGTAATTTATTGCGGATCACCAGAAACTCATAGAAAGACATTTAATGACTCATTGAAAAGCTAGCGGATCATCAGAAACTCATAGAGAGATATTTAATGACTCATTGTAAAGCTAGCGGATCACCAGAAACTCATAGAGATATATTTTATGACTCATCGAAAAGCTCTTTTTTCAGAAATTACATAAAAAAAACAAGTTTTTTAAAATGAAAGTAAGGAGCGACATTAAAACTTAAAACGAACAGAAATTACTCCGTATATGAAAGAGGTTGTCCCCTCTTCAACGCCTCCCTCTGTGCGCTAAAGTTTGACTCTTTCTATTAGCTCTACTTTTTAAAAAAGGAAAAAACTTTAGCGTAAAGAGCGGGGCCTTGAGGAAGAAAAGCCCCTTTCATATACGGAGTAATTTCTGTTCGTTTTAAGTTTCAATGTCGCTCCTTACTTTCATTTAAAAATACTTGTTTTTTTATATTTAATTTCTGGACGTTTTTTAATTCATGCATGTTTTGATCTTGGCTCTCCGCACATAAATAATTAAAACGAAATTTGCATATTAATTTTCTTTCTGGCTAAATAGCTTTCTCATAGTTTTAATCGGAAGATTTTGAGAAAAAAGGAGAGAGGGAGGAAGCCTAGCTACCCTCTTATTTTTTGATTACTTAAAAAGGCAACTAGAACTTTTGATTGTTTTACGAACATTTTCATTAGTAAAAAATATACGTAATTTACGAATTAACTTACGTAACGAACTTCTATGTTTATATATTTTTATTGCGTATATGAGGGAGTTCACCCCTCGTTGATACCTCGCTCTTTACACTAAAGCTTAAATTCTGTCCCAATTCCTTAAGAATGACCCTTGAATCACAAAGGCCGTAGAATAAATAGTTGAAATTACTAAAAATACTTTCACGTAAAGAGCGAGGTATTACGAGGAGGTAAACCCCTCATATGCGCAATAATTTATCCTCGTTCTAAGTTTTAATGCTGCTCCTCAATTTCAGTAGAAAAAACTTCTCATATTTATTTTTTCCTTGTTTTTTTAAATAATGCAAAAAAAATTCTGTGCCCCCTTCATTGAAAGTCTCTTCCCCCATGAGAAGTTTTTCCATGGAAAGATCCTCCCGCGTAACCCCCCCCCACCTCAACTCTCCCTGCCAAACCAAAAAAATTGCCCCTGAAAACGTCCGTACACTTCCCAGTAACCATTACTATATGTAAAACACAAATCAAAGTTTGTAACTTGCAACCCCTCCCAGGGAGACTGCGGGGTAGTAAGTCGTCCCCAAAGACATAGTTATTAGGTTTTTTTACTTTGGTGAATCAAATGGCTATCTCAGAATTTCGATCCGGTGACTTTTGGGAAAAAAGAGCGTGGGAGGGGGCCTAGGTGCCCTCCAATTTTTTTGGTCACTTAAAAAGGGCACTAGACTTTTAATTTCCGATATAATGAGCCCTCCCGCGACATTCTGGGACGACTGGGTCGATACGATCACCCCTGGGAAAAAAAACAAATAAACACGCATCCGTGATTTGTCTTCTGGCAAAAAATGCGAAATTTCACATTTTTGTAGATAGGAGCTTGAAACTTCTGCAATAAGGTTTTCTGATACGCTGAATCTGATGGTGTGATTTTCGTTAAGATTGTATGACTTTTAGGGGGTGTTTTTCCCTATTTTCTAAAATGAGGCAAATTTTCTCAGGCTCGTAACTTTTGATAGGTCAGACTAATCTTGATGAAAGTTGTATATTTGAAATCAGCATTAAAATGCGATTTTCTTGATGTAGCTATTGGTATCAAAATTCCATTTTTTAGAGTTTTGGTTACTATTGAGCCGGGTCGCTCCTTACTACAGTTCGTTACCACGAACTGTTTGATATGGCAGCAACTCCCACCGAAATTATCTCAGAAGTTCTTTTTAGCCTGTGAAGAATGTGCTGTGGAATGATGGAAGAGGATTCCACGACTTTGAGCTGATTCTGCTCAAAATTTCCTCAAAACTTTTACATAATCGACCCCTGTGCTAGTTTTTCAACCTTATAAAAACACCCCTACTAAAACTTTTTCACTGTCGTAGAAAACAGTTGCCATTACCTTGTTGACAGAAATTTCACGTATTTTTGTAATACTCTTCGCATTGTCGCGTTTAATGGTCGCGTTATATGAACGAGGCTTAAACTGGAATGGAAAATCTATATTGATAAGAATTTTAATTGTCCAATATCGGAAGGCCGAATGAGTGTGTTCGAGTATGGTATATGATGATCTAGTTTATAAATTATATTATGAATAGAGAAGTGTTTTTATGTGAAGATAAAAAATGTTTGACTATAGTATGAAGGGAGCAGCCCCCTACGCAAGACGAGCAGTCGTGGACAATAAGAAGTAAAAGAGATTTTTTTCGTAACGTAAATTAACCGATTGAAACCTCAGTAAATGAACCCTCAGAAAAGATAGGGCAAATGGGTAGAGCGAGACAAAAAATAGTAGACTAGTGTGGGTATGAAACGCAGATGTAATGTATTTGATAGCAGTAGGAAATTTTTGTTAGAGTTGATTTTATATGAGTAGTTAAAGGTTAGAAAAGTTATAATAGTGAAAGGAAATGTAGGAAAGCTATGCGTGAAATGTGCACAGGTTACAAATTTATTTTCTGGAAATGACAAAGGAAGACGAAACAAGGTGAGGAGTTTCATCCAGAATATATCAGTATGGATCAAACGCCAAAGGATAACAGAAAAAGATTTTGTATATTTTGTAATATCATCGAATCTATTTACTAAAAAAGAGCGAAGTTGAACCTCAAAACGAATAAAAATTATTGCTTCATTGTCTATCTTACATATGTCCATAAAACTAGTGCATATTAATTCAACTGATGATATTTCGCTATGTCTTTACGATTGTAGAAAATTAGTGCTATACTAAAAACACAAAATAATATACTATAGAAGATTTGGTACAGCAAAGGAATACTAATTAAGGACACTTTTTACATCATAAAAATAAAGCATTTTAGATTTATTGGTTTTTTTTTCTTTTAGTTTGGTAACACTTTAGCACAATTGATTCAGTCTAATGATTGGACCTTGTTTTGGTTCTGAAAAGGCCACTTCATGATTAGTTGGTAGACAAGCCAAACGTAAAGCCATCTTGATAGTATTAGAATTATTGACAGGCTTTAGAATTTGTATCATACTTTGACGTTTTCCGTTGTATAGAAAAAAATAACCGGATTTCCGCAGTTTATGTTAGGACTTATTTGATCTTCATTTTGAGTAATACTAAAACATATTTCTTACAATTTAAAATTGTACTCACTTTTGACTATTACATCAATGTTATTGTTTATGCACTTGGCTTATGTGTTTTCAATAAAGCACTAGTTTTCTATAATCAAACCGACATAGGGAAATATCATCAGTTGGTTTGTTTGCACTAGCTTTATCAATATGTGTAAGGTAGACTGTGAAGCAATAATTTTTCCGTTTTGAGCATCAACATTACTCTTTACTTCCCTCAGAAAAAAACTTTTTTTTTTTAAATCATAGTCAGCGCAATAGTGCTACCTAAGTAAAGAACGATGTTGACACAATGTTGTTTTTGTTTTTGGGGGGGGTAGACAGAAAGGGCTCATTCGATTAGAAATAGAAAGGGCTAGTGCCTTATTTAATAATTGAAAATGATTAGAGGGAAACTAACCCCCTTCCACGCCCACCATTTCCCCGAACACATTCAATCAAAATTTCGAGGTCAAGGGCTGTAAGTTATGCCTTGGGGGCATTTAAGGTTTTTATGGAAGGGATAGTTGTGTAAACTTTAGAGGAGTCTAACTTGGTTGAAAATTGGAAGTCATAGTTTCTGTTTATGAGTCAAAAGGGAAAGAGGGCAACTATCAACCTCCCCCGACTACCCTTTTCACCAAGCGCATCTGATTGAAATTGTGAGATAGCCATTTTGTTTAAAATAGTCCGAAGAACATATAACAATGCCTCTAGGATTGATGCAGCCCACCAGAGCCCTGGGGCAAGGGTTGCATGTTATCCCCTGGGAGTATATAAGGTTTTTATGGAAATGCTATTTGTATAAACTTCAGCTGCGGCTCATTTGAAACTGGATTGTTTTCACTTTTGTAACTTTAGAACATCAAAAATTATTAAGATTTTAATGCTAAATAAACTGATATTACACAATCTGTACTTATTTTTAGTAAAATGCAAATTATGCTCTGGCCTTGAGAAAGCATATGGGTTGTGAGCCCTAATAACGTTAATTTCTGCTCGTTTTGAGTTTGACTCGGTTATTTATTGTAATTTCAGTTCAATTTGGGTTTCATTTATTTATTGATGCTGATTTGTGTTAGTTTTACGCTAGTCAAATTATTTAATTCAATTTTTGCTCATTTTTGGTTTAATAGACTTCTTTCCTTTTCCTTGAAAAACTTATTGAGTGGATTTTTTTTAATTAATTAATATTAGGTAGAAACTAGCCATTAGGATGCATCCATAAACAAGTCACTTAAAAGCCATTTCAGTGATACAATCCTTTGGAAATGAAACTCATCCAATTTCATGAAAGATATTTAACACCCAGAACATTATTTTGTACAAAAACAATTCTGTTTTTTTTATTTTAATTTTATTTTGTTTTATCCTTGTCATGATCTGTTAGCTCGGCTTTAGATCTTCTATCGACTCAAAAGTATTTTTTCAATAGCAATCAGTCTCTTGTTTTCATTTCCTTGACAAAAAGATAAACCTAGATCCTAATTTCCCGTCTTGCCATGTTCAATAATAAATTTCTAGGACCTAGTTACTAACGAGACCACGCATTTCTTTCGTATCCTTGATGTCAAATTTTAAGTTGGCCAAAAACTTTATCTAACCAACGGAATGAAAAGGATGGTCCTACTAAGTGGTTCCTATCAGATACAAGAAACTTCAATTAACATAAGGTATCTGGCTCCCCTCAACTTAGGGAAAACATCTGGTGAACTAGTTCCTCGATGATGGTTACGGGCTTTAAGCCAGGATGGTTTTTCCTTGATGAGTGGACATAACGGATTATTTATGGGCCTACTTTATTTGAAGACATCCTTAGGGATGTTATTTTAGCAATTTTTGTCTAAATGACGGAGTCCATAGAAATGGAGTTTAAAAAAAGGATCTACCATGGAGGAGATTTGTTCTTCCTTTCTTAGAGATAATTTTTGTTTCTTCTTGTATTTTGTGTTTTAAGCATGGAGGTCTTTTTTTTGAAGAACTTGCTTTGTGGAACAAGTTTTTTAAATTGATAACCAAAATAAGTGTGACTATATTTTAGTCATTGAAC
Source organism: Artemia franciscana (assembly GCF_032884065.1). NCBI lineage: Eukaryota > Metazoa > Arthropoda > Branchiopoda > Anostraca > Artemiidae > Artemia > Artemia franciscana. The sequence goes on from NC_088878.1 coordinate 23,339,005, forward strand.
TTTCGGAGTCTATATTCAAAATGAACTCAGAATTACTTGCTTTTTTGGTCTTGATTCACTTTCATACTGATTATCCCCTAGTCAGGACCGCTAAGAGCCCTAACCAAGCTCAGAGGAAAACCTTTTCTTGCCCCCATTGCACTATAGCCTATGTGATCCTCTAATTATAAAAAGTAGCCTTGCTGAAGTTCATTGTTTGTTCACAAGAAGCGCAATAGCGCTGCCTAAGTAAAGACCGATGTAGGTATAATGTATTATTTATTTAATTCTATTTTCTGACCAAGACCATTTTATAGATGGGGTTGTCGTAAAAACTTTGAAAAGGGCTCGTTCGATTGGCAATTGAAAGTCCTAGGCCCCTTTTAAGAGTCAATAATTTAATAACCTTTTTTTCAAAAACAGGTTTCAAAGAAAAGTACAGAGCTCTATTAAGCCAAAAATGAGCATGTATAAAAACAATGATCTTCCAAGCGTAAAACTGCCACAAATACCTATCGATAAATACATTAAACTCAAAACGAACAGAAATTACAATAAATAGCCGGGGCAAAGCATTTAAAACGCATTTTTTTTCAGTAAAGTGCAAATTTTGAGAAAGCATGGGGGTTATCAGCCCTACTCATGATAATTTCTGCTCGTTTTGAGTTTGACTCAGCTATTTGTTATGATTTCTGTTCGTTTTAAGTTCCATTTATCTATTGATAGTGATTTGTGGTGCTTTTCGCTTGGAAGATCATTTGACTTTATATATACTCATTTTTGTCTTATAAAAGCTCTTAACTTTTCTTTGAAAAACTTGTTTTGTGGAAAAAGTTTCTTAATTTAATTTTTGTTCCTGTTTTTACTTACATAGTCTTTTTTATGAAAAAAAAGTACTTCATTCCTTTTTATTTTTTTTTCATAAGAATGCACAGTTTGGGCTGCTATTTGTATGTTGGAGAAACTTTTTCAACAATTTTTAATCCTGACATAAACAGTACTTTTTCATCAAACTTTAAAACTCCTGAAGTTTACCTGAAAAATTAAACTTAATACCATTCCCAAAAGATTTTATATATGGTTTTTGACAACCTGGATACACTTACACCCTTTTTATTAATTTAAACTGTAAGAGCAGAAGTAGTAATAGTTGTAGCCCCAAAAGTTTCAACTTAATACGCCCAGTCGCACTCGATATATTGCTGAGCTGTCTTACTGACAACCATAAACACAAAGCCTTTTGATTTAGTTTAAAGAAACATTTAGTTTTAAAGCACAATGGGCCATGGGCCAATTGCATAGTTGTGGGGGTTTACATTCCCTGTATCCCTAAAGACATAGTTCCTGGAGCGTTCTCTTATGCTGAACAAAATGGCTGTCTAAAAATTTTGACTGGATGCTTTTTAAAAATGAACGGGCTTTATAGAAGGGCTGCCTACCCTCCAATCTCTTTTTACTCTTAAAAAGGACACCAGAACTTATAGTTTCGAATCGAATCAGCTCCTTTAAAATTTCTATGATTTCTAGCTACTATAGAGTGGTGCTGCCTATGATATTGCTTATTTGCCCTTCAGTTTTTTTTTTAATTGGAAATCCTCCTAAACGTCTCTTAACAGTTTCATCCTAGTGCCCTTAGCGTCATTCATTACAGTAACTGTAGTGGTAGAAAAAGTATACAGATAGTGCCTTCTGGCAAGTTCAAAATCACCCACAGCTTACTCTTAAAGGTCTAACTTAATAACATAAGTTGTTCTTCAGGTACTGCTTTGTCACCTTTTTGAAAGTCGACATGATCATAGTTTGTTTTGATTTAGTTCAACATCCGCCTAAATATTCATCAAAAGTTTCACCTCAAAACCCCAAGCATGCGCAGTAGCAATAGTTGTAGCAGCATTAGTAGCAGTAGGCGCATAGCACCTTGGATTTCTGCGAAATCCCCTTAAACACACTCTGAAAGTTTCAGCTTAAGGCCATCAACCGTTCCTGAAGTATTTCTGATGCGCCCACTTGACAGCCTGTGTGGGCATATTGAGTATCAAATTAGTTCCATGCAGTTTCTGTAAATCCCAAATTTTCTGCCCTAGTAACTTTAGTTTTAATAGCAGTAGTAGTAGTAGTAGCAGTAGAGTTATTATTAGTAGCCTATGCTTCAGTGGCAGAGTTAGCAGTAAAAGTAGTAATAATAGTAACAGTAGTATGAGTAGATGCAGTAGTATAGAATGGTAGTATTTTCTTTTGGTTAGCTTAACATCCGTCACGACAAGCCCTGTTAGTTTCAAGTTCACACACCAAACTGTTCCTAAGATATTTCTGTTACACCTTTTTGACAACCTGCATACAGACGGTGCGTTGTGATTCAGTTCACCTTCACCCTCAAAATTCCTTGAAAATTTCACCTTCATACCCTTAGGCATAGTTGTAATAGTAGTCACAGTAGTAATACTGAAATTGCTAGTAATTAATTTAAAAAACTTTTTCCACAAGTTTTTCAAATAAAAGTAAAGCGAAAAAGCAAAAGTAAAGTCAAACAATTTTCCAAGCGTAAAATTACCACAAATCACTACCAATAAATAAATAGAACTCAAAAAGAACAGAAATTACAATAAACAGCCGAGTCAAACTCAAAACGAGGAAAGATTAACATGAGTTCTCTCATGCCTTCTCAAGACCAGAACACAATTTTGCTTTACTGAAAAAAAGAAATAAACAAATGACCGTGTATTGTTAGTTAAATTGGCATATACTGGCATTTCTTCGTTAAGATTTTGATAATTTTTACTTATGAAAGTAAGAAAGGCAAAAACATTTCAAATGTATTTTGTTCTCAGTAAAGCGCAAATTGAATTGTGGTCTTGAGAAGGCATAGAGGTTGTCAGCCAATAGAATGAAATCGAATGAGCTGTTTTCCAAGTTTCTATGACAACAAATGACCATCTCAAAATTTTTTCTCTTTTCTCGAGGGCTATTGGGGTTGTCATCCTCAAAGACATAATTAGCAGACCTTTCAATTACTTTGAACAAAACGGCTATTTCAAAATTTTGATGGAATGTGTTCGGGGAAATGGTGGGCGTGGAACAAATATTTATTGGATGTGTTTGGAGAAGTGGTGGGCGTGGGATGGGGGTTAGTTTCCTTCTAATCACTTTCGATTATCAAAAGGGGCAATGGCTCTTTCAATTTCCAATTGAATGATCTTTTTTTGAAGTTTGTTTGACAACAAATGGCCATCTCAAAATTTCTATCGTATGCGAGGTCTCTTTGGGTGAGAGGGGGTTTTCATCCTCAAAGACAGGAATTCCTGACCTTTCAATTACGTTGAACAAAACGGCTATTTCAAAAATTTTACTGGTTGTGTTTGGAAAATGGTGGGCTTGGGAGGGGGGTTAGTTGCCTTCCAATTTTTTTTACTTTTAAAAAGGGCAGTAGTCCTTTCAGTTTTCGATTGAATGGGCTCTTTGCGAACAAATGGCCATGTTAAAATTTCTATTACAAGCATTTCGGGAAAATACGGAGTACTTGCTTGGGGGGGGGGGGTATCCATCCTCCAATCACTCTGAATCTCAAAAAGGGCACTTAAAATTCTAATTAGTAATCCAATTAGCCCCTCGAAAATTTATACGACCACCCTTTCTTTAGACCCCCAGGACACAACTTAAAACCTTGCCCTCAGGATTTTTTTTTTTGGGGGGGGGTTGTCATCCTCAGAAACATGATTTCCGGATCTTTCAAATACGTTGAAAAAAATAGTTATCTCAAAAACTTTGACTGAATATGTTTGGGGAAATAATGGGCGTGGGAGGGGCTAGTTGCCCTTCTATCCCTTTCGACTATGAAAAAGAAAACTAGTCCTTTCAATTTCCAATCGAAGGAGCTCTTTTCGAAGTTTCTACGACACCTCCTTCGATACGAAGTGCCCTGGTCTAAACAAAACAAACAAACAAACAAAAATAATACATTGTGCCCACATTGCACTTAACTTAGGCAGCGCTATTGCGCTGCCTATGATAGTACTGAATAGCAGGTGTAGTACTAGCAGCAGTAGTATTGACATATTGCCTTTTGGTCAGTAGAACATCATTAAGTCCTGAAAGTTTTAACGTAATACAATTAGCCATTGCTATGACATTGCATAGATGGCCTCCTGATAACCTGTATGTTCATATTCTTCTTGCAATTTTCATCTCAGTGCTCTTAGCCTTACAAGTAGCTGTAATAGAAGTAGTAGCAGTAGCAGTAATAGTGAATGTAGCAGTAACAGTATTATTAGCAGTGGTGTGCACAAATTGCCTTTTGGTGAGATGGTATTCCCCTTTAAGCATTCTCAACGCATTCTCATTCTTCCCCTCCTCAACGTCTCTTTACGCTAAAGTGTTTTTATTGTTTTAAAAAGTAGAATTGTGACAATGAGTCAAACTTTAGCATAAAGATCGGGGCGTTGAAGAGGGGACAACCTCTTTCATATACGGAATAATTTCTGTTCGTTTTAAGTTTTAATGTTGCTCCTTACTCGCAGTTACAAAAACTTTTTTTTATTTAGTAAATATTTAAGATCACCATAAAAAGCTGATTCTTTGGTTTAATGTTATCAATAATTAGGCTCTTATACTTTCGACATTGACAAGGATCGTTATTTACTTACCATTCATTACTATGAAGAATTTTACTTTTTTTTGTTTTTTGTTACTCTAGCCAAATCATATAGAAAAAGTGTTTGTGGTAAACTGGAAAGGGGACACTCAGTTAGAAATTAGAACATACATTTTTCTTATTAAAGGTCAAAATCTATTGGAAGGCAGCCAAAAATGGGGCAAGACACGTTTTTTCAATGGGTTTTCCCTATTCTGCTCTCTTTCCTTTGGTTTTCTTATAATTACTTCATAGCCCCAAATTTCAAGGAGGACCAAAAATTGACGGTAAAAATTGCAATGAAGACTCAAGTGAACAAAAAAAAAAAAATCCTACAAAAATGCAAGCAATAGTAGGACTACTACCCGATCCCTTTTAAACTCCGTAAGGCTATTGCGTTATTTGCACTTTACTGAAAACCAAACATAATTAAAAAAAAAAATCTTACAATCATAAGATTGAAAAATCAAAATATACTGTTAGACAAGATTTTTAATATTAAAGAGATGAGTTTTTTAGGAATCAAAATTATTGTAATTTTGATATTTAGTTTCTTTCCAATATTTCTCTCCACTCATCTTGATAATTATGGTGATTTTATTTATTTTTTTTCTTCGATGTTTTGACATAAGAAATCATCGCTAAAAAATGCAAAAATTCAGCCCAAATGACATTATAGCCTTTAGAAGGATTAAAGGGGAATGGCCATCACTCCTATAGTGCCTCCCCCCCGTATCTACTCCTGTTTGTACTAATTTTTGTCCGTTTTAAGTTTAAATTGATTATTCATTTTAATTTTTACTCGCTTAAGGATTTATTTATTCATCTGTATCAGTATGTGTTATCTTTATGTTTCATTTGCTTGTTTATTCTAATTGTTGTTCCTTTGGATTTCCTTTATTCATTGATAGTATTTTTACGGTCATTTTAAGTTTGAATTAACATAGTACTTTATTTCTGCACGTCTTAGGTTTTCCTAAGGGCCTCTACTTTTCTTTGAAAAACTGCTTCAACGCTGTTGGGACAACGTGTCTCCCATGTGTAATTTACTTCTTTTTTTCCCTTTGAGTTGTCATATAGAACAGCTGCCCATATAAAGCTGGATAAATGGATCAAAACTGATTATAGGGCAGTTTCCAATGTTTTCTTAAGGCTCCCAATTACCCAGAGCAGTCAGCCAAAAATTTTAAGATAGTAATTTTAATAAAAATGGTTAAAAGTCCAAAAAGTGTTCCTCTGAAGGGAAAAAATGTACACTCCCTGGGATAAGGACCTAAAATTGTGTAATAGCCCATTTAAAGATGAAGCTTCATCAAAAAGTCTAATAGAAAGTAGGGCATCTCATACCTTGTTTGTATTTCTAGTTAGGGGTGGAGATGAGTTTTGACTTCAATTTTGTGACCCTTACCCCAAGAACATTTGCCCAGTGTATCCAATTGCACATAGAATAGAGGCTTTAAAATGAATTTTACTAAAGAAATGAACATGCTCCAACTTTTTGACATCAAAGTCACGAAAGAATTTTCAGCCAGTATTATTATAGGGCTCAAAGAAAGGCCCTTGGGCCTTTACCCGCTGAAAATACCCCTTCAACTTTTTTCAAGGATTTCCAATCCGTATGATTAAAGGATCTAAAATAAGATGCTAGGGCCAAAACCACGATCGAGTACCTCCCAAATTGATTTCATTAAAATTAATATTTGAGGGCTCCTAAGATTTCTAAACACAAGTCAGAGGCTAATTATGCAAAAGATATCCAAAATCAAAATATATAAAATAAATAACTGAGTATGCCCTTATATCCTCTGACCCCTCCGCTAATTTTTCAAACATAAATATTTGATACCTCTGTGACTCATGATCCTTCAGAAATTATTAGAAAAAAAATCCCTAATTATTAAATTTCAATGTGTAGTTATCTCAAGATCGCAGCATGACTGTCCTAAATCAAAACATATTTATAACATGTTTCAACAATGTTGTATGATTTTCACTAAATTAGTGTGTAGAGACTTAAGAAACTATTGATTACTGACCAAAAGCTAATACTACAGTAAAGACGGTCAAAATCAAACAAGTTAAGCATCTATTTCACAAATGGTGGACATGTCATACCTTGCTGAAACCGGAGTCACACAAAGATGATGATCTATATAGTTGGATGTCTTCTTTGGCCAGGCTCCTCTACCCCTTCCTCTCTCTATTTCGTGGCATTTAGAGATGTTGTACTTCTTTTAACTTATAGTTTTTCAAAGATTATTTAGGAAATAGATCTTACCAATCATATATTAATCATTGTAAACCTTTAGGTTTACAATGATTAATATATTTTCACCAAAATTAGTTTTGGCTGATCTTCGTTCTTGTTTGATCCTTTTTGCGGCTGATATTGAAATACAGACTTTTAGATCAAACCGCTGACTACACATTACACAAATGGTAGCAATGACAATTTTTACTGAAATCTTAGTCCCAAAAGGATTTTTAATCAGTATATTTGGAGGGCTTAATGCTTACATTTGGGCCCATGTCCACTCTATCAAGTTACTATCTCTGTTCTAACTTTGCACAGATATACATGGGATACTAATGATGGATTTTTAATAATTAAAAATATTAAGATTGCAGTGTTAATACTGTAAGCCCCTCCCCCCCTGAAATTTTGACAAATTTGTAAAAACGCATCCAGAATATATAAAACAAATTTTGTATGCACCTTTAAAGTTATATACCTCCCATCCCCACCCCCGAAAAAATACCCCCCTCCAAAAAAATATCCTGGATACGACCCTCGGTCCAATGTGTATAAATTCCTATTAATGGCTTCTTCTTTTTTAATCTTTTCTTCTCAAGTGTATAGACAATTAGTTTGCTATACTGAATTTCCAATTTAAACTATTTATTTGTTTTTGGTACAAGTGATCATCTTTGGAGGGTATGACGGGTGGAAATACTACCCTTATTTGAATTCGTTTCACGTCAGCTTCTTTTTTCCTATCAGTTTACATTTATTTTTACTTTATGTTCTTCATTCATAATAATATCTTCTTGTCTTAGGTTTGACATCTTCGGGCTTATGTTCCCAGTAAAACATGCGATTTTAATTTACTACCTTCATAAAAGTCATTAAATACTAGCTTGGCAATTTTAGCAGACATTGAACATAAAAGTAAAAAGATAGTGGTAAGATCAAATTAGATTAGGAATCAAATTGTAGCCAAACCAATAAATTATACTTACTTGATAGCACCACAACGTAGATGAAAATCCCAACGACTATTACTGCTGCCACCTTTGTTGTCATAATAGTTGGATATCGTAGGGGATATATAATCGAAACGTAACGATCTGCTGCCACGCCAACGAGCAGCAATAGTGAAGAAATTGTTACAAAAAGGGCGAAAAAGTATCTACATAAGCAAGCCACTGGTTCACATATATAGCTTACGTCAAAATAAAAGCTGACGTAAAACGGAATGTTAAGTCCAACCATTAGGTCTGCAACTGCCAATCCTAACACAAAAGTATTTGTTGATGTTCGAAGTGACTCATATTTCACAACAGCTAATATCACAAGCGAGTTTCCAAGGATTGAACATATTGCTATCACTGCATGAGTGGCTGCTAAGTATGGCGTGAGTGGGTCCCAGCCTGCCAATGAACAGGGGTTGCTAATGTTGGATTCGTGCTTCAAACACATCCGTAACAGAATAAATTTGAAGCAAGAGCTAAATCATGCTATGCCTGAAAAAGAAGGGGATCTGTTTTATCTGAAGTTAGTTTAACGGTGCAATATTATGAAGACAGCTAAGTAAAATAGCTTGCCTTATGACAGGTATCGAGAAGAAGCAAACGTGGCAGATACAATTTTGGGAGGCTCGGAGAAAATTTTTTCGTTCCCCATCCACAAACACAAATTAAACATCCTATACCCATTACCCTTCCAAATAAAAAAAAAAACTTTATAAAGTTTCCATTCGACCTGGGTTTCGACCAAGCTCTAAGACAAACAAAGGTATACTTACGAAGCGACGCATAAAACTCGTCATCTTTTAATGAAACCTTGCACTATGCCTTACCTATAATGAGGAAAACACGCTTGCCTTCAGGCGTAGAAAAAGTTTTCTCTTGTGGTAATTATAGATAAACTTAATCTGGTTGCAAAAATACACTGGAAAAATAATTATATCAACAAGGATTTCTTTTGAAGTTACCTAGATTGAGTTTGGAATCTGGAGACAGCGTTGCTAACATGCCTTATTTTTTACATTTAATATTGTGTCCTTGGAAATGCAGTTGCTCAGTTCCAAGTACCGATAAGGCTTTGTGGTACATATTTTTCCGAATTGTATTGATATAGCATCTTATAATGTGAACACTTTGGATGATTCACTAATGTTTTGAATGCCTCATTGGCTATTAAAATGCTTGGAGGCATCTCATTTTTTCCTTTCAAAACTTTATGTTAAACATTTTATAGCTTTTAAAAGTACTTTAAAAATATAACTTATGAAGCCAAAATTGGCTTATTGTGTTTTAAAGGCCTTTGTTAAAAAAAACTTGTCTTGTCAAAAACAAAATTTAAAAACTGGACGTAAAGTAACACCCTATAAGCGATTTTCCCTCCTTTTTTAAACTTACGATATTTTAAAAATATGAAAGCCGAAATTTAACCTTACTGTTATTCTTTCCTTTATTAATATATTTACTAACTGGGCTGCCAAATTGACACATTTTGTGTCAAAATGAAACAATTTGATATTGCGTGACACAATGACACATTCAGTCGAAATGATGACACAATCGACGAAAATGACACATTTTTCAACAAAAAATTACACAATTGACAAAAATGACACATTTTTCAAAAAAATGACACATTTTTGTCATCCAAGTCTTGTTTTTTAAATGGTAATAAAAGAAAAGTAAAATTTCAATTTTCTACCTCCTGAAAAGCTACAAATTATTGGAAGGGAATAGCGCTGCCTAACGGTGGCAGTAGTACGCAAACCGTGCGGAATACAGGACAGATGCCATCACCATATTTAAAATCTAAACCACGCGAAGAAAACAGCCATAGGCGTAAATTTCAAATCAAAATGCACGCCGAATATCTGAACTTAATTGGCATCTTGATTGAGTATTTGATGTAGCCAACTGGTACGTACTTAATAGTAAAAAGTAAACAGCATGCAGTTTACCAAAGCTGTATGCATAAGCACTAACTCCCATTTTTAGGAGTACAGGAGACAGGAGGGGTATCCCACCTCGGACAAGAATACAAATTTCCAGATATCTTTCCTTCGGAATAATCGATCTGGCTTAAAAAGGCACCAACAAATATGACAAAAATACTAGATTGAAGCTGGTTGAGTGGCTTACATATTGAGTAAATAAAAAGCTTAGCCAATAAAGACGATTACGTATAGAGTCGATTACGATTACGACGTCATACGAAAAGACTATTTTCAATTTACTGTCGGATTGTCCCTAAACTTTTATAAATGTAAACTTGCCTCGTTGGCCGCCCAGACACAAATTCATAGTGTGTAACATTAATTTAATCGAATGTTTCCATTTCTTTCATGACGTCATAAAAAGGTCATGATCCCAAGATAATAGGATAAGATTAAGTTTACTCCTTTTTGAGCTGATTCGGAAAAGATTATATATTCAAAACTTTAAATAAAAATTTGACAATTAAATATGATACCATTTGTAGCGAAAATATATGGCACATTTTGTGACACATTATGGAATCTGAGATGACACAAAAAGCACATTTTCGGAAAAAATATGACACACTCCTTCAAAAAAATTTGGCAGCCCTGTTTACTAATGATTGTGTTTATGCGAACTTAAACTTTTGAAACATTTTGCTACCATTGATTTATACGTTTTGAGAAATGGCGGTCTGAACTAATGTTCTGCATACACTACCCAAGTCTATGGACGCCTTTTTGTTTGATACTATTATTAAAAATAAAAAAAACGTAAATAGACATTGAGAAGTGTGGCTTTTTCTTATTTTTATAGGTAAAAAAGCCCAACATCTTTATTTACTTATTTTTTATGTGTTTAATATCAATTATTGACAAAAAACTTAACATAACTCATCCCCTCCAAAGACCACAACATGATATGGAGGAAAAATAACCAAACAAATCCACAAAAAAGTAATACTGAACTATAACCTCACAAGGGGCTTAAAAACAAAAAACAAAACTACAACATAATATACCCTGCTACTAATAACTTAACGCTCAACATTCAACTCCTTCCTTACCACGCCTCAATCAAAATAAAACACTAGATTTAATGATCTAATACCAATTTCATCTATCAACAACGCATCCTATTACAATAATCATTAAAATCATACTTAAAAAACAATTCAGTCATCAACAGCCTTTAAATTCCCTTATATTACTATTTTTAAAATTCTCATTTAACGAATTCCATAACTTAGCCCTTCTAAAAACAAGAAAAACCCTGACCTAGACGTAACCCAACTAATAACATAAATTTTGTTCATTGACCTTGTGCTCGAATGGAAGAATCATATTTTGTTATCAGATATGGTGTAAGTAAACGGATTATTTTTCAATTATTACTACCATTAATGCTACTAAAAACTCATTGCACCACAAATCTGTCTGAGACCAATACATCTCTTTACACTTCTGCACTGACCCAGTCTATTCAAAATCTACTCTTTAGTCCCTCCTTTAAATTTGCATTTGCTTTTTGGATGCCTTAGAAAAGGATAATCAAACAGTTAGTGGTAACAAATTGTAAGTAAGGAGCAACGCGGCTCTAAGGAAACCGATACTCTAACAACGAAATTTTTATATCAAGTTATATCAAAAGAATTTGCTTATGATGCTGATTCTAAATTTTTATTATTCATTAAATTTAGTGTTACCCATCAAAGGCCACGAGTTTGGGAAAATTGTAGAAATTTTCGAAAAAAAGGGGGACACCTTTTAAAAGTCAAAGAATCTCAAATTATCGAAAGGTCAAATTTTAACGTAAAGAGCGGGATATTACGGCTGGGTCAGCACCCTCATATACGGAATAGTTTCTATTTGTTTTGAGTTTAATGTTGCTCCTTACTTTCAGCTGAAAAACTTGTTTTTTATTTAATTATAGCACCAAAATTAGGAGTTGCGTGAACGAAATTTGGGACTCTAGCAAAAAGTTTCCGATCTACTGGAAAATATAAATTAGAATAAGAAAATGGTCTGACAGATGATAAAAAGGGATGAATTACAATTCATCCATACTTTAAGATTTTGCCGAATGGTCAGTTTGTAAAGTTTAAAACTTGAGCCAACATTCCTAAGAGTTCTATTGCGCTTGCTTCATATCTACAAGTGAAGAAATTGAAAGATTTCTTGCAATACCTTAACCTGTTACTATTTTTATACAAGTTTCATATACAGATTCGGAAGCCCTTTTCAATAAGTTGAAAACTAAATAAATACCTGAGAAATCGAGGTTATGAAGTTTCGATGTTTAGTTCATATTTACGAACTGTCGTTGTGAAAATCTGTTTCTGACATCTGAAATATGTCATTAGAACAAACAAATAATACAAAATATATGGTTAAATAAATTCACAACACCTACACTCCACCCCACCATTTGTTTGGAAAACACGAGAATAAACAAGTTACACCGAATTCAATTCATGATTATTTGTGGGTAATTTAGGGAGTACTGATAAATGGATAAATACTTATCATTGAAGTTTTTCATTTTCACCAAAATAGGTTTGTAAAAGTATTTGTGCTTCTGGTTACAAATGGGAGGCTATTAATAAAATATAACCATTTATATTATAAGTTAAAATTATTTTTATATTTATTATATATAATTTATATTAATATAGGCTATTTATAATTATATATGTATATTTATAAGGTATTTATAATTAATATATTTATAAAAAATTATAATTATATATTAATATAATTATTAATTACTTATAATTTATAATTTATAAATATTTATAATTATTTAATTATAATTTTATATTTATGATTAATTAATATAATTATAATTATTTATTTATAATTATTTTATTTTAATTTTTATTTACATAAAAATAATAATTAATTTATTATTATTTATAATTATTTTTTTAATTTATAATTAATTATATTTATAATTATTTATTATTTATATTTATAATATAAATTATAACTAATATATTTATTATATATAATTAATACATGTCTAATTTATAATTAATATGTGTCAAGTATATACTTCAAACATTGTACCCATGTTCATGCCACACCTTTCTCAATTGTTACTGCTGCAATGAATTTTCATTGTGTGTAATTGGAGGGCCCAAGTCGTACGTATTTTATCTCACGATTATTTATAGATTTTTAGAGAGTACCCTTTAATTATTATAAATTTATTATTGAGTTTCTTAAGACTAGGGTTTGACTGATTCATTTCCACATTTATCATTAGAAATCATTAAGTTTACAGTGCCATTATTTAAAATCCTATACCCCGACAGACTTTAATGTCATAGACAATTTGTATCCTGTTAACATTTCATAGTTCAGGGATTAAAGTGGCAATGTTTTTTATGACTAAACGTTCATTGGGACCAGTTGGCTATTGGAAACACATTCAAGAATTACGCTCAGGTTATATCTTAGAAAACCAGTTTCATAGCTACAAAACAAGTGATGGGTGATACAATGCACTGAAATTCGACAGAATGCATTTGGCTTGTATAATTTGGGCTATATATTTGCACATTTGGGGTGGAGGTTCGGATTAGGTTACGTTAGGTTGGGTTAGGATAGGTTTCCATAATTTTGTTTCTAAGGTATTATTTTATCATTATTTTTGTTATTTTTCATTAGGATTAAGGTTACTTCTTTTTTTTGGGTGTGTTTCCAATAGCCAACAAGTATCCATTCGTTACTAAAAACTATTATGTAACAATATGAATATCCTGAATCAAATTGCACCAAGTACATATTTCACAAATGACGGTTGATTTCTATCGAAACTGGAAATTAAGGATTACCGAACTTGCTATAGTCATAGATTAATACAAGTGTGTGCTATATTGTATTTAATAAAAAACTTTTGGACCCTTCTGAAAATGATAAAGAATAAACAATCTACAGAGACTCGGCAAAGAAACAAAAATATATGACTCTTTCACAGAAGGTTAGTACAAAATCTAAATACGTTATTCCCAAAGTCATAAATCTTTTCACTGTTTTTCCGTTTCGCAAAATATTTACTACGTTTACCCACTTATCCGTCCTGGCTAAGTGTTTGGCGCGCTGGTTTGAGAATTCTTTGTCCAAGGGGCACGTGTTCGATCCCTGTCGTAGCCAATTACCAAATGTGGGATAGGGGTCAGTGGCGTGACTCTGTAAGCCCAGCCAGAGTCGAACCAGCTCTAAATGGGTACCTGGGGAAGTCTTGGGAAGGTAAGCAGGAAAGGTATGTGAAAGCAGAGGATGGCTGGCCCTGAGCCCCCAATAGCACTTCTTGGCTGAAGGGCCGTGAAACGGAGATCAGCACTACCGGTTTGGATCTTGAGGGTTTAGTGCCGTAATAGGCTACTTGCTGGTTTTTTTTTTTTTTTTTTTTTTTTTTTTTTTTTTTTTTTTTTTTTTTATCCTTTTGCCATAGAAATACGCCAATATTCAGAATGCGTATGTTTTCTTTCTGTGGCGTGTTTCCATTTCATTGGTTATCTGTTCTTCTTTTTAAGCGATTAATTAGAACAAAAACAAAACCTCCAGGAAAAGAAGTTTTCGAAGAAAAGTGTAGGGCCATTTAAAACTTAAGACGAACCCAAATAAAGTCTTCTAATAATTTTAAGTTAAAAAGGCAAGAAACTACTGTCAGTGAATAATTTAAACCCAAACAAACATGAAATTAAATAAATGAATCTTAAAACAATTAAAAATCAAAATGAACAATGAAGTTAAACTTAAAATGAACAGAAATTACTACACATAGGACTTTGGCTATACCCTCCCTCCTACTAACCATAAGCCTTCTAACTTCCATTGTGTGTCATTTACGTTTCTTGAAACCTGTACATAGGCCTGCTTTTTAAAAGCGTGCTTCAATTTAAAAAAATATTGATGAAAAATAAAGAATTAAATCACAATAATAATTAAGATGACTGGAAAAATAAATAATGAAAAAGAACTGAACGTTTGAAATACAATAGTATTAATCCTAAAATCTCAGCAATACGAATTTTAAGATTTTATTTAATAGCATTTTTTTAATTAGCATTTAGCATTAGCATTTTTATTTAATTAGCGTTTTTTTTTGTTATCAAACAGTTCGTGGTAACGAACTGTAGTAAGGAGCGAAATTACTCCTTATATGAAAGGGGTTTTTCCTCCTCAACTCCCCGCTCTTTACGCTAAGGTTTTTTACTGTTTTAAAAAGTACAGTTAAGAGAGAGAGTCAAACTTTAGCGTAAAGAGCGGGGCGTTGAGGAGGAAAAGCCCCTTTCATATACGGAGTAATTTCTGTTGGTTTTAAGTTTTAATGTCGCTCCTTACTTTCATTAAAAAAAAACTTGTTTTTTTTGTTTAATAGTTGTAAAAGTTCAGTTAAAAATACATCTTGTTCAGAGTAAACTGCAAATGATACAATGGACTTCATAAGGCTTACGGTTAGAAGTGGGCAGTAGCCAAACTCCTATGTGTCGTAATTTTTGTTCATTTAAAGTTTGATTTGAGTATTTTTTACTTGTTTTAGGGTTTAACTGTTGAGCTATATCAGTAATTGTTAATTTCATAATTTATGTGATAATTTATTTTCATTTCTGTTTGTTTTGGTTTTCAACTGTTCATTTACAGTAATTCCTGGACGTTTTAAAGTTGAGTGATTATTGTAGGACTGTATCTGTGTTCGTCTTTGAGTTTTAAATGAACCTGTATTTTTTTTTTTAAATAAATTTTGTTTTCTTTTTGTACTTTTTGTAAATTTTGTTCTTTTTGTTCATTTTGTTCTTTTTTGTTCTTTTTGTAAATTTTGTTTTCGATTAATTTGTGTTCGTTTTGGTTACCGAAGCTCCATCATTGGTTCATATAATGAATGTTTGTCCAGTTTTCAGGCTTCCGTTTAAAAATTGAAATATCGGAATTCTTAAGTTGCGTAAGGCGCTATGAACACACAACCATTAAATCTAACATAACTTAAGGAAAAAAAAAAAACAGACCCAGCAACCTTTCTTCAGCGAAGTTCAGAATTGATTGAAGTCCCGGTTAAACTTTGCCGAAGTAAGGATGCTGGGACTGTTTTTTGAAATTTTTATTCTAGTTTTAATGGTTGTATGTTATTATAAGTCTCTTTTCTTTTATATGTATATGTTTTACTGAGAACGGCCCTTGGACATAGGGTCGAAATATTCATTCAAATATAGAATCTCACTGTTTTGCGAAAAGAATTCCCTATTGTTCTTCTTATTGTTGACGTTTATGATGGAAAGGCAGTGTGGTCTTCGTCGTTATTTACATTGAAAGATATACCGAGACGATTAGGTCAAGTCCTAATGATAAAAGATGAAAAGCAGAACGTTCTAGTATGGAAGGGAAAGACATCATGAGCAAATATTTGAAGTATTTTGAACCTCAGAGGACAAAGTAGCCGCAGGTGGCTTGATGCTACGATAAGTTGTTAGCAGGACTATTAGAAGTAACAGTAGTAGTAGCAGCATTACAAGCAGTAGTAGTAGTAATATTAGTATTAGGAGTGGTATATATAGCTTCCCAGGAATGACTCTAAAACCGTAACTAGCTTGTAGAAAGCTTTTTTGAAGGTCGTAAATCCACCTCTTATTTAGGGGTTAGTAATTTTGAGACAGAAGTAAAAATCGACTTTTTGAAAAGCTTAGATTTGATTAACTACCTTTTGGTTTGCAATTCTAGGGAAGGTGGTATTTGGAATTAGAGTCACTCTCTTTCAGCCCAGTTAAATAAGTAAACCATTTTATAAATTGGGACCTCAGCTCAACTAGTCCAGTAAACATAGTTAGTAAATTGCACAATTAGTAACACGTCTAATATTTTTTAGAAATTAATTCAAGAAATCACCTTGGCTATTAAGTGTAAACTATTTCCCGAAAAATGTTTAGAGATTAATATTCACAGCATGACGTTAAATCCATGACTGAGTGCTCAACACTTTCCTACCGTCCACAAATTAAGAGCCTTTTTCTGCATAAATATATATCTCTATGCTCTATTCATGCTCTATACATGGCGAATGAAAAGCTTGTATACTTTACATAATAATCTTTTAAAGCGTGACCATATTGACACTATGAACATATATTTTAGGCATGCCAATGTGAAGTTTATTTGATTGTCAAGGTGTGGTAATTATGTGATTCGCTTTGGAAATACGTGTATCTTATCTTGTATAAGGTTTAGGCAGCGGGAGAAATTTTTTCTACCTATTTCCAAATTAAGCCTTCTCTCTCCATTTTTGGCTCTGTTTTTGTTTGCCCATACGATTTGATACAAGATGAAATATATTTTTCC
The DNA here is from genome assembly GCF_032884065.1 of Artemia franciscana. Lineage (NCBI taxonomy): Eukaryota > Metazoa > Arthropoda > Branchiopoda > Anostraca > Artemiidae > Artemia > Artemia franciscana. The sequence continues at coordinate 23,356,168 of NC_088878.1, forward strand.
AAAAAAGTAAAAGAAAGAAAAAAAAAGAATCATGAAACAAAAAAAGAATGAGCCTATTATCAAACAGTTTGTGGTAATGAACTGTAGTAAGGAGCGACCCGGCTCAATAGTAACTAAAACTCTAAAACAATAGATTTTAATAACAATAGCTACATCAAAAGAATTGCATTTTAAGGCTGATTTTAAATATATAAGTTTCATTAAGTTTAGTCTTACCCATCAAATGTTACGAGCCTGAGAAAATTTGCCTAATTTTAGAAATAGGGGGATACAACCCCTAAAAGTCATAGAATCTTAACAAAATCACACCATCAGATTCAGCGTATCAGAGAACCCTATTGAAGAAGTTTGAAGCTCTTATCTACAAAAATGTGGAATTTTGTATTTTTTGCCAGAAGGCAGATCACGGATGCGTGTTTATTTCTTTGTTTTTTGTTGTTGTTTTTTCCAGGGGTGATCGTATTGACCCAGTGGTCCTAGAACCTTGCGAGAGGGCTCATTCTAACGGAAATGAAAAGTTATAGTGCCCTTTTTAAGTGATAAAAAAAATTGGAAGGCACCTAGGCCCCCTCCCACGCTAATTATTTCCCCAACGTCACCGGATAAAAATTCTGAGATAGCCATTCTATTCACCATAGTCAAAAATTCTTATAACTATGTCTTTGGGGACGAATTACTCCCCCACAATCCCCGGAGGAGGGGCTGCAAGTTACAAACTTTGACCAGTGCTTACATATAGTAATGGTGATTGGGAAGTATCCATACGTTTTCAGGGGGATTTTTTGGTTGGGGGAGGGGTTGAGAATAGGAGAATATGTTGAGGGAACTTCCCATGGAGGAATCGGTCATGGGGGAAGAAAATTTCCATGAAGGGAGCGCAAGATTTACTAGCATTATTTAAAAAAAAAACAATGAAAAAATAAATATGAAAAAGTTTTTTCAATTAAAAGTAAGGAACAGCATTAAAACAAATTAAACAGAAATTATTACGCATATGAGGGGTTCACCTCCTCCTAATACCTCGCTATTTACGCTAAAGTATTTTTAGTAATTTCAACTATTTATTCTATGGTTTTTATGATGCAGGGCTCATTCTTAAGAAATTGGGACAATATTTAAGCTTTAGTGTAAAGAGCGTGGTACTGACGAGGGGGTGAACCGCCTCCCCCATACTCGTAATAAAAACATGAGAATACAGAAGTATATTACTTAAACTAATTTGTAAGTTACGTATATCTTTTACTAATAAAAACATTCGTAAGAAAATAACAGTTCTAGTTGCCTTTTTAAGTAACAAAAAAATCGGAGGGCAACTAGGCCTCCTCTCCCGCTCCTTTTTTTCAAAGTCATTCGATCAAAAATATGAGAAAGCCATTTAGCCAAAAAAAAAATATGCAAATTTCGTTTTAATTATTCATCTGCGGAGAGCCATAATCAAAACATGCGTTGATTCAAAAACGTTCAAAAATTAAACAAAAAACAACTTTTTTTTAACTGAAAGTAAGGAGCGACATTAAACTTAAAACGAACAGAAATTACTTCGTATATGAAAGGGGCTGACTCCTCATCAACGCCCCGCTCTTTACGATCAATTATCTTATGTTTTAAAAAGTAGAGTTAAGAGAAAGAGTAAAATTTTAGCGTAAAGATCAGGGCGTTCATGAGGAGGCAGCCCCTTTCATATACGAAGTAATTTCTATTCGTTTTAAGTTTTAATGTCGCTCCTTACTTTCAGTTAAAGAAACTTGTTTTTTTTTGTTTAATTGCAACAAAGGCTCCGTGGTTGTAAAGAAAACACATATACTATTGATACACAATCTCATAAACGCTAAATAAAACAAGAGCTAAGAGCTCATATGGCACTTGTGACGAGGCCAGAAGAGCCAAGAGCCAAGAACTCATATGCTATGGGCTCTAACAAAATTCTAAGAGTCAATAGATTGATTTAAAAGGAAAATCAGAGGCTTAATGGTCGGGGATTCCGGTCGGGATTTAAAATAACAGCTCCGAGTCATGATGTCCTTCTAGATATATAATTCATTAAGATCCGATCACCCCCTTGTAAGTTATAAATACCTCATTTTTTCTAACTATTCCTCTCCCTTCAGCCCCCCAGATGGTCGAATCAGGAAAAACCACTTTATCAAGCCAATTTGTGCAGCTGCCTGACACGCCTACAAATTTTCATCGTCCTAGCACGTCCAGAAGCACCAAGCTTGTCAAAGCGCTGAACCCCCCCCATAACTCACCCAAAGAGAGTGAATTTAGTACGGTTACGTCAATAACGTATCTAGAACTTGTGTTTATTCTTCCCATCACGTTTCATCCCAATCTCTTCACTCTAAGCGTTTTTCAAGATTTCTGTTTCCCCCCCTCCAACCCCCTATGTCCCCACATTCAATTCGATTCGAAAATAGAGCATCTGAGACATACGATTCTTCTATATATCAAGTTTCATTAAGATCCGATCACCTAGTCGTAAGATAAAGATACCCCAGTTTTCACGTTTTCCAAGAATTCCGGTTCCTCCCTCCAACTACTCCCAATGTTACAGCATCTGGTCGTAATTTAGACTAAGAGATCTAAAGTACAAGATCCTTCTAAATATCAAATTTCATTAAGATCTGATCACCCGTTCGTAAGTTAACAAATACCTCATTTTTTCTAATTTTTCCGAATTACTCCCCCCCCCCAACTCCACCAAAGAGAGCGGATCCGGTCCAGTTATGTCAGTCACGTATCATGGACTTGTTTTTATTCTTTCCACTTAGTTTTATCCTGATCTCTCCCCTATAAGTATTTTCTAAGATCTCTGCCCCCCCCCAATGACGCTGGATCCGGTTGGGATTTAAAATAAGAGATCTGAGTTACGAGGTCCTTCTAAATAAGAAGTTTCATGAAGATCCGATCACTCCTTCGTAAGTTAAAAATACCTCATTTTTTCCAATTTTTTAGAATTAACCCTCTCCCCCCCAACTCCCCCAAATAGAGCGGATCCGTTCCGGTTATGTCAATCACGTATCTATGACATCTGCTTATTTTTCCATCAAGTTTCATCCCGATCCCTCCACTCTAAGCGTGTTCCGAGATTTTACGTTCCCCCTCCAAGTCCCCCCGATGTGCCCGGATCTAGTCAGGATTTAAAATGAGAGCTCTGAGACACGATATCCTTCCAAACATCAAATTTCATTAAGGTCCCATCACCCGTTCGTAAGTTAAAAATACTTCTTTTTTTCTAATTTTTCAGAATTAACCCTCCCCCCAACTACCCCAAAGAGAGCGGATCCGTTCCGGTTATGTCAATCACGTATCTAGGACTTGTGCTCATTTTTCCCACCAGGTTTCATCCCGATCCCTCCACTTTAAGCGTTTTTCAAGATTTTAGGTCCCCCAGCTCCCCCAATATCACCAGATCCGGTCAGGATTTAAGATAAGAGGTCTAAGACACGACATCCTTCTAAATTTCAAATTTCATTAAGATCCGATCACTCCTTCGTAAGTTAAAAATACCTCATTTTTTATTTTTCAGAATTAACAGCCCCCCACCCCCCAACTCCCCCAAACGGAGCAGATCCGTTTTGGTTATGTCAATCACGTATCTAGGACTTCAGCTTATTTTCCCCACCAAGGTTCATCCCGATCCCTCTACTCTAAGTGTTTTCCAAGATTTTAGGTTCTCCCCCCTCCAACTCCCCCCGATATGCCCGGATCTGGTCAGGATTTAAAATGAGAGCTCTGAGACACGATATCCTTCCAAAAATTATATTTCATTAAGGTCCCATCTCCCGTTCGTAAGTTAAAAATACTTGATTTTTTCTATTTTTTCAGAATTAAGAGAATTTCTTATGCTTTTTGACACCGAACGAGAAGGAAAGTTTCGGCTGGTTCAAAGGGTTTATTTTATTATTGCTTTTCTTTTATTTTAATGCAGAACTAGGAGATTTCGAAGTTCGTGAAAATTTAAGCTGAAACATTTGAGAATGTTTTCTAAATTACAATTAAAACCTAAACTCAAAACAGTTAAACGTTCTTTTTTTAAAGCATAAATAGTTACTCACTAATGATTTTACAGAAATGTTCTTAATAAGCCTCCCAAGTCCTGAATAGAATCCTAACTCGTTACAAAATTGACCCGAGCCCAAGCTGTGGAATTTCAGGGACGTAATGCCCAAAGTCTAAGCTGCAGATTAACTTAGTGTAAAATGAACAATGTCCTGAGTTGGTGCAAAAACGCGCCAAATTCTCGTTCGTCAGAAATTGCTTCTCCAATCATTGTACGAAATTGGTGGGACTCGTTTGAAACTGATTGAACACGATCTATGGTCCAAGGAAACTTAGAACGAAGAATTTTCAAAAGTGTATGTCTTTTCAAGCCCAGCTTCCATGTGTACAAAGTAGTGAAATCCGCTTGAAATTTTATGGGCACATTGCTATAGTCAAAGAAACTCTCTCTAAGAAGATTTCAGTTACTGAACCCTTCTAGTCAAGTAGTTACATGGTTCAAAATTTCTACAGTCTGTTCTCCTATTTTCTGCTAGTTTGGAGCTTGACCTGATAATTCATTCCAATTATGTTCATTTTTGGTTTCCCTGATTCAATCATAAGAATTCATATTCGTTTTAAGCTTAGTTTGATATCTCGGTTTTATCTTTGTTTGTTTGTAGATATCATTTAGTCATTCATAGTGTGTTTCTTCTTAAGTTCCTTTTTTTAAGTTTATTATAATGCTATATTTCTGTCCCTCTTAGATTTTAATTTCGCTCTTTATTTTTCTTTCTAAGGTTTTTTTATAAAAGATAAAAAAAAATTATTATCAGAAAAACGAGCAAGTAAAATTTGATTATGTTTTCAGTGAACGGAAAAGAAGCGATTCCCTGTTAGGAATTACGCTAATGGACTGATGAATCTTAAATGGATAGAACTTTATCAACAAAGAGAGCAAAAGAAAGAAGAAGAGATGAAGAAATCTAAAAAATGGAATTTATTTTATATGTAGGCTATGTCTTCTTATTTCCCACCCTCTCTCTCTCTCCTTCTCTCTTTCTCCTTCTCTCTGTCTCTCTCTCTCTCTCTCTCTCTCTCTCTCTCTCTCTCTCTCTCTCTCTCTCTCTCTCTCTCTCTCTCTCTCTCTCTCTCTCTCTCTCTCTCTCTCTCTCTCTCTCTCTCTCTCTCTCTCTTTCTCTCTTGCCGTCTCTTTTTTCCTAATCTAGGGATAACAATTCTTAATTTAGAAAAATTTCTCTTGTCTTATATTTCCGCTTGTCTCGCAATCATAGAAACCCTGGAAACTAAGGTGACATTTTTCTTATCAATTTAGTACAGCAAATAGGACCGTTTTGATAAAGAAAGAGATAGCTTAGAGATAAATTCCCTTGTTATATTGCACTTATGTCTGTGTCTGTCAATTATAATAATAGTCTCTGAGCAGCTTGCATGCATTTTACCAGAAGTGTATTAGGTTTCAAACTTATATATTACATTGTTGCTGCTTATCAAATTAAAAAAAGAAATCTAAAAAAAAAATAAATAACAAGCGAAATAAAAGTGCAACTTTAAAAGTTAGTAATACATGTTAGCGCTCCATCAAACCATACACTAAAATTTGACTACTGCTTCTGATTTTTAAAGCAAGTTAGGTTCCAAAGTAATAAATCGCCTTCTTGCTGCATACCAAATTAAAAAAAAAAATACCAAATGGAATAAAATAGTGACATTAAAAGTTTGTTAATACATATAAATTATGCCGTTTGGGAAGGGAATAAACACTACATCAAACCAAACCCCATTTTACACTAAAATGGGGTTGGGTTTCTTAGGTGACTTAGGTCCCGAAGATAAAAAAAAAATTCGGTACTTACCAACTTAAAAAAAATCATAAAAACGACAAAAATATCGGTTTTCGTATTATTCCAAAAACTGTTCCTAAAATCTGCTCTTGGCTTTCGAAAGCTCTTAAGCCGAAGTGGCCAGCCATGACAACAAACAACAAAGAGAGATAAAACTCAACGAAAAACCATTAAACGAGACTGCGGCCAGAAGAGAGATGAAAGACTAAAACAACGCGGATATTTCGCGCCTGTATGTAAAATAGGCGTCCTCAGCACAAGATAAAAAGAAAAAAAAACTAAACTAAAAACAAATAAAACCACTACTAATAATAATAAATACAATTGTCGCTACTGATCCACGTAGGGAAAAGAAGCTATTAGAGTTACTTCAATGAGAACATCAAAGCAACTGAGGAAAAATTATAAAAATGGAAACTAAGTTAACCATTCTTTTGTGAAATAATTTTCTTGTTAGCTAATATTGAAGCAATTCTTTTTGGTCCAGTAGGTAATCCTGTCCCCTGGTGATTATGTAAAATTTTGATTCCCTTATTGACTATTGGTTCATTTTTCAAAAAACAATCGTAAATCGGGTCAATGTTGAGATTTCCCGTGTCCCTATTTATTGGAAGATTAGCAAACATATGTTTTTTAACTTCTATAGCCTCCCTCCCCACTGAGAAAAACCCCTATCATTAGAAATAGCTGTGGCCTCATCAAATTGTATAAAATGTTCACGGTGAAAGAATGTGTGTTCAGCCAGAGTCGAAAAAAAGTTTCAGGAGGCTTTTTTAATTGAAGGATTTTTTTTAATAAGTTGCGATGCTCAATAATATTTGAAGGAAATGACAAACTACCTTTTTTGATATCCTATTGATTAAAAGTGATTTCCATTTACTGTTCTCAGTTCATTGAAAGCCTACACACAATGATAGGTATTTGAACTGTCATTCGTGCCACCCTATTTCAGTGAAACGAGGGGTTGTGATTACACTGTTGGATAGAACTTTCAGAATTTGTTCCCAGGAGTTTTTAGATTCTGAATTGTTATATTTGAGGAGTATCTTATTTTGTAATAGTAACCCGATTAAATTCATTGATAAAACAATAAAAAATAGACGCATTAAACACAACAATAGGGTTATTGGGTTTCACAGTGCACAGAATTAAACTTGCGAAAAGTTTCATTTCTTTGCCTTATGAAATTATTTTGGAGGAGATGCTTAAGCGAATTTTTTGTGAACATAACATTGCTCCATGACCATTTATACATGAAACTTTTTTTCGGCTCTGGCTGAACATACATTCTTTCATCCTGAACATTTTATATAATTTGATGAGGCCACAGCTATTTCTAATAATAGGGGTTTTTCCCAGTGGGTGCGGGAGGCTATAGAAATTAAAAAAATATTTGATAATCTTACAATAAATAGGGACACGGGAAATTTAAATTTTGACCCAATTAGTGACTGTCTTTTGAAAAATGAACCAACAGTTAATAAGGGAATTAGAATTTTACATAATCACCAGAGGAAAAGATTATCTACTGGACCAAAAATAGTTGTTTCAATATTAGCTAACAAGAGGATTATTTCTCAACAGAATAGTTAACTTAATTTCAATTTTTTTAATTTTTCCTCAGTTGCTTTGATCTTCTCATTGAAGTAACTTTACTAGCTTCTTCTCCCTACGTGGATAAGTAGCTACAATTCTGTTTATCAATTTTGATGGTGGTTTTATTTGTCTTTTGTTTAGTGTTTTTTCTTTTTATCTTATGATGAGGACGCCTAGTTTACATCAGGCGAAATATCCGCGTTGTTTTGGTCTTTCATCTCTTTTCTCTCTACTGGCCACAGTCTCGTTTGATGTTTTTTTTTGTTGAGTTTTATCTCTCTTTGTTGTTTGTTGTCTTGGCTTTCGGAAATGTTAAACTTCATGCTATGCATTTGTTTACATCATAGTCCTTTTCTAAGGTATTTACTTCATTTCCTAAAATCCTCCAAATTTTCAAAACTTAATAACTCTTGATGAACAAAATTTTAACTTAAATCTTTTAAAAAGATTTGCATTCTCATCAAAACCGATTGTTCTGATGCATATATCGTCAATAAATTCTATTTTTTATGAGTTTCGATTTTAACTGACCAAATTTCTAAACATACGTCGTTTTTGAATTGTACAAATTTTCTGATACTAATGTTATTGGCAAGTTTAAAATTGCTCAATTTTGAAAAATGAAACGTAGCTTCAAAATATTTTTTTTATATATAAATATTATTGTCAGTATTCTGGTCATTAGAGCTTCAGTTTCTATTAAATAGTCACTCTTTACCTACTGTTCAGTATCATTAACAGTTTGTTAATATTAATGGAGCAACATACTTGAAAGTTGCCATTTCATTTTGTTACTATGATAGGCTATGCAAGCTAAAAAGATGAGTTTTTGGCCAAAAAGGAATAAAAGGGAAAATAGGATCTGTAAATGACAACAATTCAAAAATAGCATTATCTATCAGCGCCCGCTTTTTAAACTCTGTTTCTTTTTGAATATCTGAACAGTTTTTGGTCAGTTGATTTATTGGAATTGAGCTGCAATTTTTTGAAGTATTAGTCTTTTTGGCAATTAAATAAAAAAAAACAAGTTTTTTTAAATGAAAGTAAGGAGCAACATAAAACTTAAAACGAACAGAAATTACTCCGTATATGAAAGGGGCTTTTTCTCCTCAACGCCCCGCTCTTTACGCTAAAGTTTGACTCCTTCTTTTAACTCTATTTTTAAAACAATAAGAAACTTTAGCGAAAAGAGCGGGGCTTTGAGGAGGAAAAGCCCCTTTCATATACGGAATAATTTCTGTTCGTTTTAAGTTTTTATGTTGCTCCTTACTTTCATTTTAAAAAAACTTGTTTTTTTTTTCAAAACATGCATTAATGCATGTTTTGATCTTGGCTCTCTGCACATAAATAATTAAAACGAAATTTGCATATTAATTAATCACAATTAATCGGAAGATTTTGAGAAAAAAGGAGCGAGGAAGGAGGCCTAGTTGCCCTCCAAGTTTTTTATTACTTAAACAAGTAACTAGAACTTTTAATTTTTTATAAACGTTTTCATTGGTAAGAAATATACGTAACTTACGAATTAACTTACGTAACAACCTTCTATATTCGTATGTTTTTATTGCGTATATGAGGGGGTTCAACCCCCGTTCCTTCGCTCTTTACACTAAAGCTTAGATTTTGTCCCAATTCCTTAAGAATGACCTCTGAATCACAAAGGCCGTTGAATAAATAGTTGAAATTACTAAAAATACTTTCGCGTAAAGAGCGAGGTATTATGAGGAGGTAAACCCCTCATATGCGCAATAATTTCTCCTCGTTTTAAGTTTTAATGCTGCTCCTCACTTTCAGTAGAAAAAACTTTTCATATTTATTTTTTCATTGTTTTTTCAAATAATGCTAGAAAATCCAGCGCCCCCTTCATTGAAATTCTCTTCCCCCATGAGAAGTTTCTCCATGGAAATATCCTCCCACGTAACCCCCCTCAACTCTCCTCCTAAACCAAAAAAATTCCCCTGAAAACGTCTGTACACTTCCCAGTAACCATTACTATATGTAAACACAGGTCAAATTTTGTAACTTGCAGCCCCTCCCACTGGGACTGCGGGGGAGTAAGTCGTCCCTAAAGACATAGTTGTTAGGTTTTTCGACTATGGTGAATAAAATGGTTATCTCAGATTTTGATACGGTGACTTTTGGGAAAAAATGAGCGTGACCTGGGGGCCTACGTGCCCTCCAATTTTTTGGTCACTTATAAGAGACACTATAACTTTTAATTTCCGTTAGAATGAGCCCTCTCGCGACATTCTAGTACCACTCAGTCAGTACGATCACCCCTGGGAAAAAAAACAAACAGAAAAACTAACAAATGAACACGCATCCGTGTTCAAAAAATGCGATATTCCACATTTTTGTAGATAGGAGCTTGAAACTTTTACAATAAAGTTTTATGATATGCTGAATCTGATGGTGTGATTTTCGTTAAGATTGTATGACTTTTAGGGGGTGTTTCCCCCTATTTTCTAAAATGAGGCAAATTTTCTCAGGCTCCTAACTTTTGTTGGGTATGACTGAGCTTATATATTTAAAATCAGCATTAAATTGCGATTCTTTTGATATAACTATTGGTATCAAAATTCCATTTTTTAGAGTTTCGGTTACTATTGGGCCGGGTCGCTCCTTCCTACAGTTCGTTACCACGAACTGTTTGAACGGTAAGTAAACGATGGTAAACGGTAAATGGCTGTTCCAGATTCAATATCTGAAATTTGTTGAAAAGCAGCCTGGACAAATAGAACTTATCAGCATATCGCCTGACAATATACAAAAAATAAAAAAAAAATCATCAAAGGATTTTTATTTTTTGGGCAGGAATTTTTTTTTCACTAGCTTTCGGAATTAGTATATATTTTTATTCCTCATTCCTATTCTTTTAAAAACCTATATCTCTGGAAGAAATGCACGAAATCCTATAAATAAGGTCAATGAATGCAAGATGCTTGACTTTTTGTCAAAGAATTCGAAGTACCTGTTATCATCCTGGTACTTGTTGGTTTTACCCCAGCTCTGCTTGAGCCCCTCTAAGGACGATCCTCAAGCTCAAATGCTTCATATCTTGGTTCTAACTAAAAAAAGGTAGTAACCTAACTAAAAATATTCACAACATTGCTCTTTTATGTACTTAAAATGATAAGATTTTAATTAAACATCTGACTAAGAAAGACGAAAATTCTAGAATGTGTGATTATTAAAGTTATCATCATGGCCGTGGGTAAGGGTGAATTTTTTAGGTTTTTAATTTTTGAATGTATTTTTCTTTGCAGAATGACTGTTTCTAATACCACAATGTGATCTACATTCAAAAACATGCATGACACATTTTAATGACAAACATAATGTGGTCTGAGTTAATAAAGATAGAAGCAATTTAACCACCCAGCCAAAAATGGTTCGGATGGGAATATAAATTTGAAACAAATCTCTTTTTTGCAAGTTAAACCGATTAAGTACATAAAACAAACTGCAGAAAAAACAGGCAACGTACTGGTTTAGATATTGATGTAACAATCATCCAGTAGAATCAAGTAGCATCCAGTAACTTTTCTGGATATTATTTTTTTTTTCGGAGAATTCTTTGCAACAAGAAAAATTTTAAGTCGCTTAAACACCTTGATGCTTAAGTCTTTAAGAAACATAGAAAAGGGACGTAATCTAGTGGGGTTCAGAAAAGTTCAAAGTAAACAGTTGGCTTTTTGAGACCAATTTTGCTTGGCTATATGGAGACTTAATTCATAGTTGTATCCCCCAATAAACTTCTATTTGAACTCCAGAGGTAAGGCCGTAACCAGTATTTTTTCGGAGAGGGGGGTACAAAAGAAACTTTTAAAACCGCATCAAAAATTTGTTTATATTCGGTTTGTTATGTTTTTACGAGTCAGATAGACATTTCGGGGGGGGGGTCAAACTAACTCCCTAGCCTTCCCCCTGGACACAGCCTTGCCCAGTAGGTATATTTTACAGAATTGTTTTTCCACCTCTACTATACAGTTGCTATGTCGGTAACCTTCAGCTGCAGAAAGCAATCATGTAATTTTATACAACGAGTACCTGAAACCATCCCACCAAGTAATTATTTCTCATTATTCAGTCCGTAGCTTTCCAATCCTTACAAAAGAGTGTGTGTTGCATTCTTTTTTTTGTGTCTATCGCCTGACAGACTCTGTTACAAGTTGTTGATAAACTGGTCAATACTGATAATTATGACAACTCATGGTGAAGGGAATTTACCTTCCAGATTTTTCGTCTTCCTTAGATCTTACGAAATAGCCTTTTCGGGGGTATTTTCGTTAAAGAGTGATTTTTTCTGGGTGGTTTGTTCTAAATAAAATCGTAAAAGAACGACAGATTTGCCCCCCTGTAGATTTGACAAATTCATTTTGCCCCTCCCCCTAAATTTTCGTCAATTGACACCACTGAACAATCTTGTGTTTAAATTTAATATGTTATTGAACTTGATTGATGCTGAAGTTAATATTGCAAGTTGTTTAGTGGAGAACAACAGGAAATAACTAAACAATTTCCAGGTCTCTTCTTTCAGAAGACAGCCTAGAGCTAGCAGTGTGCCCTTGATTAAACACCGAGATTTGCCCTGAACAACACTGCTGACGAAAGAGGGGAATATAATTCAAAGAAGAGTTTTGGAAGAGGTAGAATTATCAAAAATACCTTTACAAAAGTTTTTGTAAGCCTTGGTCAGGTAAAAATTTATACAGGCTCTCAATGAATTGTTGTTAGCAAATTTTATTCCTTATCAAAATATAAGTTCAAAAAACATAATCAAGATTCATCTTCGAGGGGCAGGAAGAGTTATTAATCATTCTCATCCAAACAACAATTTAGTTCTTAGCCCGATACACAACATTGTTTCAATCCTCGTTGGTATTTTACCATAAGATCTGAATACTTTCAGTGCTCGTTTCATCTCATGAATTGAAACCAAGTAAGCCGTTTGAAAGCAAATCCAGATGAATAATAGAAGAGAACCAAATTAAAAAAAAAAAAACATTTTAGATTGCTTACAGTCCATATTTTGATAACAATATATCAAACAGTTCGTCATTTTACTTTTACCCATCAAAAGTTATGAGCCTGAGATAATTTGTTTGATTTTTGAAATAGGGGGAAACACCCCCTAAAAACAAATGAATTATCAGATTCAGCATACCAGAGAACACTAGAAGTATCAAGCTCCTATCTGCAAAAAATTTGGAATTTTGTTATCTTCGCCAGAAGACAGATCATTGTATCGAAATTATGGTCCTAGAAGATCTGGGGACGGTGCATTTGAACGGAAACTAAAAGCTTTAGTGCGGTTTTTTAAGTGACCAAAAAAATGGAGGGCAGCTGGTCCCCCTCCCGAGCCCATTTTCTTCCCAAAATCATATGACCAAGATTTTTAGATAGCCATTTGTTCAGTATAATTGAAAAATCTAGTAATTATATCTTTAGGTGTAAAATGACCCCAAGTCCGTTGGAAGAGACCTATAATTTGTGAACTTTGCCTATTGTTTACGTATAGTATTTAATATTGGGAAGTATACGGACATTTTATTTTTTTGGGGGTGAGGGAGAGGGTTGTCCTTTTGGTTGAATTCTATAGGGAAAATCTTCCCTATAGGTGAATTTCTAGGAGGTGAACATTCCATAAGAAACGTTACTCTGGGGGATTTGACAGTATTACTATACGCAATTCTTTTTAATTGTCTTACTTTCTCTTTGCCAAATTTTTCATGTGGAGACGTTCCGGGGGGATTATCCAGGGACTTTTTTTTGCGTGTTTCGATTTCCGATTAATAATTTGCACCGAGGGGGGCATTTCTGGAGTGATCGAGAAACCGATTAGAGATTAAAGTCTCACTCAAATAAAAGAATACTGGGGGGATTTTTCTGGCTGAATCGTCGGTAAGCAATTTTACAGGCTGGGGAATATCACTGAGGAAGGAACTGTCTGGAAAGAATTTGACGGGAGAGTGTACCACACGTTGGATTAAATTTCCACGGAAGTTTTCCATGAAAAGGAGGTGTATATTTCATAAAGGGTGAGCTAGATTTATCAGTATTTTTTTTAAAAGAACAGAAATTATCCCATATGCGAAGGGTTGCCCCTCCTCAATACCTTGCTCTTTACGCTAAAGTTTGACTGTTGGTCCCAATTTTATACGAGTATCTACAAAAACACGGAGTCTGTTTAATTAGAAGAGGAAGCTTTTTTAAAGTGCTAACAGCTCCAGCATAAAAAGTAAGGTATTGAGGAGGGGGCAACCCTTCATATACGGAATAAATCTGCCAAAATTAAAATACAAATTTTGTTTTAATTGTATATTTGTACGGTGAACCAGGTTTTAACCTTCATTAATTGAAAAACATTCAACTATTAAATAAAAGAAACAAGTTCTTTTAGTTAAAAGTAAGAAGTGACAATGAAACTTAAAACGAATAGAAATTATTCTGAAAAGAATATATGCCCTCCTCAACGCCTCGCTCTTTACGTTGAAGTTCTTATTGTTTTATAAAGTAGAGTTGTGACAAAGAGTCAAACTGTAGCGTAAAGAGTAGGCATTGAGGAGGGGATCCTATTCAAATAGCTAATAATTTCTGTTCATTTTAGGTTTTAATGCCGCTTCTTACTTTCAGTTAAAACAAAGCTTGTTTTTCTTATTTCATACATCAAAAGAAGCGGACTCTTTTGGTGATTCTTAATGTGTAAAATTTATTAAAGTTACCCATCAAAACCTGCTTGCCTGTAAAAACATACTTTAGCTTAGAGCAAGGGGAAAACATTTTGCTACTTAAAAGGGCAATAAAAACTCCAATTGATCAAAATAATACTCGTGCAGTTCAGCATATCAGAAAGCCCTATCATTGAAGTTTCAAGCCTGTGTGTACAAGATACCTAATTTCGTAATTAATTTCGAGTAGGCTGTTGGTAGAGGCGTGCTTATTTGGTTTTCCTCTTTTTCCTTTTTCCCAGCGTTGATCATTTAGAACTAGTGGTCCAAGAGCATCGGAAGGGGACTTATGCAAAGAGAAACCGAAAGTTGTAGTAAACTTTCAAGTAACAAAAAAAAAAAAAAAAAAAAAAAAATCACGCCGCAGCATAATGGCTATTTCAGCCTGACTGTGGCTAACACAACAGTTTTGGTCTGAAGAGGTCAAAAATTCTAAATTTTCATAAATCTTCAAGTAAAAATATAAGCATGGGGGTCCCTTTTTCCCCCTTTATTCCAGACGTATTTATGCTGTAATAAAGAATATTAAATTTATATGCTATATCAGTGCAGAAAAGGGGAATGTGGGGGAATATTTTATAAAAAGTATTTACTCAAAGAACTCGCTTTGCAAACCATAAGAACAGTGATCCTAAGATTTTCATTTGATATTTCAGGCCGTAACAAATTTCAGAGTAGCTAACTGTAATTAAAGAGCAAGTCTTGTCAGTGAATAAAAACTATAAGGAACGACGTTTAGATTACAATATATGCAGCAACAGAGTCTACTAATTACGTTTATTTAAATATGCAAAATTGCACCTCCCCGACCTCGATTTGATCCCCCTACCAGGCTCGAGTTTGACCCCCCCCCACCCCGCTGAAATTGTTTTTTTCGAAAATCTTGTCAAAACTATGATAGGCTAAGCCTGCATAATTTAAGCATTAACAGAAACGGATCAATTTTCTTTGGTATATATTTACCTTTATAGTACTATTAAGTGTCTTTACAGTATTTTTATAGTACTATATAGTACTTTCATGGTGCCAAATAGCTCATTTTTCAGTTTTTAATGTCATTTTCACTTGATTTGGGAAAATTAGCCCCAACTTTGCCCTCCCCCCAGATTTGACCAAAATACACCACTGCTCGAATAGATCGTGTTTTCCTCTACTGTACTTAAGATGGCATCGCAAAAACCTTCATTATGAAATTAATATGTTTTTGCTTTTTCCGAAAGTGTCTCCATTTCCTAATTTGGTCATTTGTGCTCTTTTCAATTCTGTCTCATTTCATTGTCTGGCAGAGACTTTCAATCTTACTTCTTCTTTATATGGAGAGAGGTCAGAATTCATGTCTATTCTAGACAAAGCGAGCATATTTCATCATTAGTTTACAAACCAATAAATAGGAGGAAACAGGTCGAAAGAAAACAAGGTCTAGATGTGGTTTTGGGATATAATTGCGCACAAGAAAAGAATGGCGAAGGCCGGATATTCTTTTAGTGTGGTAAAGTTATGTCTGAATTGAAACATAAATTATATGCTTTCTTTTCCATATTCGAATTTTCATGATTTATTGGAGTCAACTAACGTGAAGTAGCATTATGAATAAGACTCTAAGAAACTCGACTTTCAAATCCCATTGTCATGAAGATAAAGGAGATATTATTTATCCTTAGCTGATCATATACTATACTGTTCAAGAACTTTTGTGTAGAAATTAAAAAAAAAATTACAACAAAAATCACGTAATTACAGATCATACTTGAGAGTGAGTAGATCTTTCCACTTTCGAATTCTCCGCAGAATTAAACGAAAAGGTAGTTGAGGTGTTAGTAGTCACTTATTATGAAGAAAAAAACAATGATTTTGTTAAACAATTCTCTTTTTATTTATTTACTTGATAGAAAATGCTTTTAAGTTAATTTAACTATTGAACTTAGCTTAATGAACTTCTTTCCTTTATACTAAACTCTTAAATTCCCTCCAAATTATTTATTTTTAAATTGTTTGATCCTTTTCTAAGATGTTCTGTTTTCTTTGCAAAACTCGCATTATTTCCAAAATTTAAGAAATCCATTTCGAAGTTATTAGTTCTTTCTTGTCTTAATTGAATACTTTGGCGAACATACTACTGCTACTACTGATAATGACTCATAAACATCAAACGTAGACGTAATGATTCATAGACATATCAACGCGGTTTAATTGAGTACTGTGGCTTACATGCTACTGCTAGTAATAATAATGACTCATAGACATAGATGTATCAGACGCAGACGTCTACATCAAACGTTGACGTAATGACTCGTACACGTATCAACAGGCCTCTGGCAAAAATAGATGCGCACTTTCCTGCTACACCTGAATCAACTCAAGACTCAACTCTTTACTTCCCCCATGAAATTCAATTTCCTGTAACCCCTTTCTAGCATATAAGTTTCAAGTCAATCAGGAAGAGTTCTTCGGCCCTTTTTTATGCCTTATTTTTATTGGGGCCATGCCACCAAGCTATTTTCTTACATAAAAATCCCCTAGAGCCGTGAGCTGACAAGTTAGTTTCTTCTAGCCCTTCTAAGCCCAAACAAATTTAAGAGAAGTTTCTTCTACCCCGCCTTTCGGCCCTCAGCCACCTCACTTCTCTAAAGCGGAAAAAGTTTTTCTGCCCTTTTTTATACCTTATTTTTTGAGGGGCCACGCCGCAAAGCTGTATTCTTACTTTAGAATTCCCTTGGGCCACGAATTGACAAGTTAGTTTCTTTAGCCCTTCTTGTCCGAAAAAATTTAAGAGAAGTTTCTTCTACCCCGCCTTTCGGCCCCCAACCACCTCACTTCTCTAAACTGGAATTTTAGGTCCCCCTCGCTTAAGATATAAGCCCTTTAAGAACTAAGTCGGTTGAACAGTCAAGAGCAAAAATATCCCCCTTTTTCTAGTATAAAACAAATCTCTGAACAATTGACACCAAGACACATTTATAGGATCCTTCAATTATTCTGAGGAAAATATGTATCGAAAATTTGGTGTTATGGTTATGGAGATACCCTAAGGAAAAAAGGGCAAGGCAGGTGGCTGATCTCCTTACTATGACTTTTGGTCCTTAAAATAACATTAGAACGAGCAGATCTAGAATTTAATGTCTGATCGAATATAATGCTATATGATAACACGTCATTTCCATACAAAATTAATTACCATTTTTAGGCAAAAATCCATTCAAAGCACGGCGAAAATACTAAGACCCTATTCGGAATAGCCAACGAAAATGAATTCTTGTTTTACAGATCTTATCACATGGAAATAAAAACATGTGAAAATCAATAATCGCTTTCAGACAAAAACGAATTCAAAATATGGTCCTATTATGTCAAAGTTCAATTTTAAGCTTATTAAAAACCTCTTTGTTAGGCTTAAGGAACTGGTGCCAGAATCTGATTAACAGCAAATGACCTGTTGAATAATCGTTTTGAGAACGTGCTGTTTTGATAGTTTGGATAAAAACCTATATAATGCTTGTTAAAGATTTCCAGACACTTGATACCTCCTCAGAATGGGTTAAAGGAACTTTTTGAATCCCTTTTGACTTCTTATTAAACATTAGAATCGGAGACATGGGATTTTAGAAGCTTTTACTTGTTAAAACTAGATTTCTTTTTCTCAAGGTACTTTTGAGATATAGTTCATTATAATGAAAAGAAACAGCTTATTATAGCTTATTATAACAACGAATACAAGCGATATCAATTTTGGAGTTACTTAGGTTCCAAATAAGCATATAGATGTCTTGACGTAAAGCCAAACAAAACAAGTTATCACCTTTAATAACAATTTGTTAAGCAAATTCTCCAAGAAGATCTGCTTCGCTAGGCTTTTTGGCCAACAGGCTTATCTGCTCTTTTAGCTTTGGCCCTTCCCCCCCCCAACCCTCAGGGTAAGGGCTTAAGTTAGGAAATTCATCCATTATTAACATATAGTATATGATTTTGAGAAAGGTAAGCACTTTTGACCTTTTCTTTCCAAAACGACGAAGAGTATTCAGATGAGCTTTTTAGAGAATGTTGAGGGGAGTGTTGAACTAAATCAAATAAGGTTATGTGCATACGGGTTGTCAAAACGGCATAACTCAGGAATGACAGAGTATAGTAATTTGAAACTTTCAGGAAATGATAAAGATCATCATCAACTGACCAGAAAGGCCATATTTGCACGCTATTATTGCTATGATGACTACCCCTACTACAACTGCTACTGCTAACACTACTACTACTACTACTACTATTACTGCTGCTCCTACTATTATTATTACTACTACCATTAATGCTACCATCACTACTACTACTAAACCAGTAGTATGACAGTAACAAATCCCATGACTCTCTTATCCCTTCTCTTATTCCCGGTACCGGATCTTTTTTCAAAGTTACTGGATGGTTTCTGCAGATTACATTATCGTACATTTCATTCAAAGTGTGGATATAAGGTGGGATTTTAAATGTATTTGTAGAATTAAAAACAGTTATTCGACAAACAGGTAATTTTGACCATCAATGAATTTTTTTTTTTAAAGGTGAAGAGAATAGAATTTTAATCGAAACGACGTTGTGTATCAACGTATCCAAGGAAGAACCGATTATATGAACGTACGCATGATGATGAAAGAAAAAATATAATAAAAAATACTAAAAACAAAGAATTAAAAAACACAAAAAAATTATAAACAAAAACAAAAAAGTAAAAAATAATGAAAAAAATGTCATGCTTGAAACAAAAACAATTTGGTGCTTGGTCAGTTTACTGTTTAAAGTACAGTTTCGGATAGACACACGTAATTGACATGTTTGAAAGAAAAGCAATTTGGTGTTTTTGATCAGGGCTTAAAGCTGTTAGGCAGAATTTAGTTCACTCAAAAGATATTACGTAAGATCAAAATTAAACATTGTTAGGAACCTGTTGTTGGGGATCAGTTTTTTGTCTCAGACTAATTAAAAATGTGAAACTGTAGTAAATGATAGCAATTTATTGTTTCCTGTACATTTTCGGGTAGGCAGGCGTAATCAACATGTTTGAAAGAGAAACAATTTGATGCTCTAGGACAGGGCTTGAACCTGGTATGCAGAATCTAGTCGACTCAAAAGACATTACGTAAGATCAAATTAAACCTTGCTAAAAAACGTCATGTCTAGTAAACCGGTTTATTTGAATTCAAATGAATTAGTAAAATACATCATATAGTATCGAACTTTACTTGACCGCTTATATCAACATAAGCGGGGTGTGACCGCTAATTTTTGTATAAAAGGCACTGAGAATAGAATTTGAACGGTAATGTCCCCGTGTATCAACGTAGCCATGGCGTGACTAATTGAATCAACCTAGGCATGGTGGTAACAGAAAAAAGTAAAAAATGAAGAAATAAAAATATAACGATGAATAATAAAAAATGTTATGCATGAAAGAAAAGTAACTTAGTGCTTTAAATCAGTTTATGGTTTCCAGTACAATTTCAGGTAGACACACGTAACTTACATGTTTGAAAGAAAAGTGATTTAGTTTTTGTGATTTAAATTTTGGAAATAATGCGAGTTTTGCAAAGAAAACATAGAACATCTTAGAAAAGGATCAAAAAATTTAAAAATAAATAATTTGGAGGGAATTTAAGAGTTTAGTATAAAGGAAAGAAGTTCATTAAGCTAAAACTGCTCAATTGATTTAGATACTTATTTCACTGACCCTTTTCTTGGTACTTTTACTGGTCAAATCGATTCAAATATCATTTCACTGCCTCTCTTCCGGCAACTTTTACTGACCAAACCTATACAAATCCCGTATCATTTTCATTGTTCTTGGTACTTTTATAGATCACATCAATTAAAATCCCGTTCATTTTCACTCTTTTTGTACTTTTATTCTTTGAACCTATTCAAATACCACTTCATTTTACTGTTCTTGTGATATTTACCAATCAATTAAATTGATTCAAATTCTATTCAATTTTCATTGTTCTTGGTACCCGTACCGATCAAAGTGCGGCTGTTGGTACTTTTAGTGGTCAAATCGATTCAAATATCATTTCGTTGTCTTTGTTCTTAATACCTTTATTAATCAATCCTATCGAAATCATGTTTCATTTTCACTGTTCTTGGTACTCTTACAGATCAAATCGATTAGAATTCCCTTTCATCTTCACTGTTTTGGTACTTTTACAGATCAAATCAATTGAAATCCCCTTTCATTTTCATGGTTTTTGGTGCTTTATTGATTAAACCGATTCAAATATCGTTTCGTTTTCACTGTTCTTGGTATTTTGATAAATAAAACCGATTAAACCCCTGTCATTTTCATGGTTCTTGGTACTCATACTGATCAAACCGATTCAAATCCCTTTTCATTTTCAATCTTCTTTTATTGATACAACCTTTGCCGTTTTCAGCAATACACCAGAAATATCTTTCATTGGTATTTTTATTGATACAACCTATTCAAGTTACATTTCATTTCCATCGTTCTTGCTACTTTTACTGATTAAACTGGTCAAATTCTATTTCATTTTCAGTATTTTTGGTAATCTTATTCTTCAAGCCGATTAATATCTCCTTTCATTTTCGCCGCTCTTGTTACTTTTACTTGTAGTGACTATGTCTGCAAATTTCTGTTCTTGCATCTGTGACTTTTGAATAAACATTCTAAAGGTTGGAGTTGCTAAGTTACCCTAAAAAATAATGAAAACGTAACAAAAATGGAAGGAGATGTTTTTATTGAAATTATAGCAAGCACAATATTACATTTTATTAATATCATGAAAAATGAATTAATGTTTCAAATTCGTTCCATAGAATGATTTATCGTGATTTCTTTTAACATGGTACTTATTCCTTTTTGAGTTCAGACACAAAATTTATCAAAGTTTTTTCTTCAGGCTCAATATTCATTCTGTCATTAGGATTTTGGGGATTCATTGACAGAATCTGTTGGTAAAGTATTGATGGTGCTAGTAACGCTTACTGGCGCTTCGTTTTTCATCAATTCGTCTTTATATTCTTTGTTGATATTATCTGCCAATGTTCTTTTAATTTTTTCTAGGATTTCACTGTTTGTTACCACATTATTTTTACACAGGTAACAGCTCCATCACGAAGACAAGACAAGGTTTTTGATATTGGTTGAAGAGTACAACTGTCTTCTCTTTATCTTTCATTGAATGTGAGTACTCGAAAGATGTCAATAGTATTTACCAATGGCTAAAGTATTACCAGAAGCAATAACAATCAGTTGGCCCTCGTCATCAACTATTAGATTTAGGCTTGCAGTTTTCTGAGCGGTATCATCTTTGGATATCTAACTCGGACATCTCCACCAAAAGTAGTGTCGAATTTTATCGGTACTCCAAAGAGACTTATTCTCTAACTGTAATGACAATGCAAGCATACATTTCCAGTGATGTCCGCATTTGTTATTATTTTGTAGTTCAAGTGTTTTTCTTTTTCAGCATTCTATACTAAAATAACTTTATCATGTTCACACTCTTTCTTGAAATACTACATATTCACTTTTTTAAATAATATGTAGGTGTTTACTCTACCAATATACATTTAATTCTGAATGAAAACATACAATAGGCTAACTACTCTCGATGCCAATCACAATGTACCATGGAGGGTAGCCACATAAGAAAATGCAAAATCCAAGAGGGAAAAATCCAAGAGGGAAAAATCCAAGAAAAACCAATCCAAAAAACCATGTCCTCTCAAAGATTACTTAATAATACCAGTCAAATGTGCAAGAATTGTGCAAACAATTCCACTACCCGGTAATTTCTTAGACATTCCCCTGGATCAATGTTCTTTTGAAACGCTTGATATGTTTTCGATAATACCAGAAGTGCTTTTACTATTATTTCATCAATGTCTAATTTTGATCTTATGCAATATCTTTTGAATCAACTAAATGTTGCGTAACAGCTTCAAGACATAATCTAAAGCTCTAAATTGTTGTTCAACATCAAATCTTTCAAACACAACAATTACATTTGTGTACCCAAAATTGTATTGATATATATTTTCTTTCAAAATCGATGTTTTTTCATTTTTCACTATTTATTACTTTTTTCCTCTTTAATTTATTTTTTATTTTTATTTTATTGTTTATCACCATGCCTACTTTGATAGAATGGGGTCACACCATGCCTATGCTGATGCAAGCGGTCGTGCAAAGTTCCATATTACATCATAAGTTGTCAAGTTATACTAGCCACTTGATTTCAAATAAATCGGTTTACTAAAAATGAGATTCTTAGAAATGTTTAATTTGGTCTTACTTAATATCTTTTGAGTCAACTAGATATTGCATACCAGCTTCAACCATTGATCTAAAGCATCAAATATCTTTTCTTTCAAACATCCTGTATACTTGTATCTACCTGAATTTCAACTGAAACAATTAATTTCTATGATTAGTTACAGTTTCACATTTTTACATCCATAGTGAAAAAAATCTTTAACAGGAGGATCGTATAAGTGATTAATTTTGATTCAAACATGACATCTTATCATTATTTTTTCCTTTGTTTATTTTTTATTCTTTTTTACGTTTTCAATGTTTTTATTCCTTTTTGATTTTTTTTTCTGTTGATATAATTGACCACGTTATGGCTATGCTGATATATGCAGTCATTCCCATTAGAATTCTATTCTCAGTGCATTTGATACAAAACCTTCATTGACGGGTCAAAATTACCTGTTTTTCCAAAGACATTTCTTAATTCTACTTTCTTACTATTATAAAATACATCTAAAAATCTGCCTTGTATCCATCCGATACATTTAAAACTCTGCCTTGTATCCATTCGATGAATGAAACTTATGACAATATAAATCGGTTTTACTCAACTCGGATGTCCACTCAGAGAAAGAAGCATATGATAATTTTAACTGGCTATATTCAACTGGGATGAATCAAGGATACGGGCACCATCCAGCAACAAAGAAAAGTTCCAGTAACGGGGATCTAAGGAATAAGGCAGTCTTGGGATTCGTTACTAGCATACTACTTAAGACTACTGCTTTTGCAGCGATTACTACCAAGGCTGAAAAGATTCAAATGAACAGCAGAGGTAATATTGACGGGAAAATTGAAATAAATCAAAGCATACAATGTACATACAGATTACCAAAAGGTTGTATTAGCAATATTTTTGAAAGGCTTACCAGATTCATATGCAGACCTTTGGGTTATCATGAGGGGGATGTTCAGCTGACCAAAAGGTAATATATATAGATATATATATATATGTAAATACCACTACTTCTATTATTACTGCTGCAACTATATTACGGCTACTGTTACAGATACCACACTACTCCAGTACTACTAGTACTTATACTACAATGTGACTACTATTACATTTTTACTCCTTAAAACTTTAATAATTTCGATTTATTACAATTTAACAAGTGAAAACAATTAAAATGCATTTTGTTTTCAGTAAGTAGCAAATTATTTTCTGGTCTTCAGAGGGCATGGGAGTATATTTCATATATTTTGAAATCAGCATAAAAATCCAATTCTTTTGACGTATCACTTGTTAAAAATTCTGTCTTTTATAGTCTTGTTTAATTGCTTTTACTTACAGTTCATTACCGTGATCTATTTGAGACAAAATCCATTTCTTGCCAATTTTAAGAAATTAGGTATATCCACAGAACACATATTTGACAAGTACCCCAACTAAATTAGATCAAAATATCTCCTTTATATTTTTACCTTTAAAATTTATTTGATACAGCATTTTCTTTAATGTTCTACTATTTTATTTTATTTTAAATTAAGTTTCATTTTTATTATAATTTCTATGTTTATAAGTGTTTAATTCCAATTTGCTGTAAAAGTATTATATTATCGCCATGACCTAATTTTCGAGCTTTCCTGGCCATAGATATTTACAGACGAATTTATGTCCGCAAATGAATATACTGACTTTTAGCACTGACAAGTGACAAAAACACAACTCATCTACTTGACATATTAGTAGTATCTGACTTCAAGTACTGACAAGTGAGAAGTATCCCCATAAGAATTTTAAGCGCGCCCATAGGAGGAAAACCTGAAGTTGCTACACCCTCAAGACGTTTTTACGCACACCTGGGTCTTACGCAATACTATAGCGCACCTTTAATGGTACAGTAACCTTACTTTTACTTCATTGGGAGTGTTTACTTTTGCTTGTTACATATTAGTTTCTTTGGTTCTTTAAATAACCCTCAGGGCCTGCCAAATCAGGATTTCTTCGATTGTTATTTAGTGAAGTTCGGATTTTACCCAAACTAGACTGTTAATTCCTTTAAAACCCGTGAGGGCCAGAACAAAAATCTTCAGGGGCCTCTTCTAGAAAGAGCTTGGTCCAAATTGTTTATCACCCAATATTTTCATTCTACAAAACCTATGAGGGCCAGGGAAGAACCTTCAAGGTCCACTAGTTGGGGACCTTCAAGACGCAAGGCCCTAGAGAGCAATTCCAGCGGGCCCCTAGCCACCAATTTCACCAAGTCCCATAGCAACATTTTCCACAGGGGGACCTGACAGTCAAGTCAACGAGAGGTCCCTTGCGACCAATTGTAATGGGAGGCCCTGGCAGTTAATTTCACGGGGTCCCTAGCAGTCAATTCTACGGTGGGGGGAGGTCCCTAGCATTCAATTAAAACGGGGGACCCTAGTAACCAATACCAACGGGAGGAATTAGCCGTCAATTCCAACGGGGAAGGGGGGGCTAGTAACCAATTTTGACGGTGGGCCCTAGCAGTGAATTTCAACGGGGCCACCAGTAACCAATGGAGGGCCCTAGCATTTAACTCCAATGAGGTCCAGAGTATTCAATTCTACTGGAGGCTCTTGCATCCAATGTCACAGAGCCTTATAGCAAGCAATTCCAACGGGACCCCTAGCATACAATTCCTTCAGGAGGCCCTAGCAATCAATTCTAACAAGGGCCCTAGCAACCAATTCTAATGGGGGCCCCATTTCAAATAATTTCACCAACAAGACGTTTTTCAAGACGTTTCAAAGTTTCATTGGATGTTACGAAGTACTGGAATGTTTACTTACGTTAAAAATGACACAATCTCACATGAGATGATAGACTTCAGGGGCCCATGTGGAATCCCCACTTATAACTGAGAGGGTGGTGCTCACGTGGGGTGTTACGTAATGACAATACACATGGGGGTTGTTACATAACATTTTAAGAGATTTTTTCAGGTTTTTGGTTCAAGGTGTTTTTTCTTTCAAGGTGTTTTTTTCTTTCAATGCATTTTTTCTTCGAGATTTCATTTTTTTCCATAGCGTTTTTTCTTTCGAGGAGTTTTTTCCCTTTTTTTCAAAGATCATTTATAATCTAAAGATTTTTTTTTGCCCACATTAGGATTTAAAAGGGATTTCCTCTCAATAAAATGCTAAATGCGCTAACCAGCTTGACTATGAAGGAATTTCTAATTTTGTTATTCGGGCAATACTTTTTACGTGATAACCTATTCCAACGCACAGAGAATACCCTTTCCCGCTTACTAGAGCGATTAAACGGTTCTCATATTTCCAACTCTTTCCACATGAGAGCGCACAAATATCCGAAGACTATTGGGTTTTGCTCTATTAGATGCACCGGCCTATTGCAGTTCTATTAATTTTCTAACGTGACTTAGACAGGTTAAGTTAGCTATGGAATCAGTGATATGTTACGTAGTATTAGCTTTAGATATTTTATTATGTAAATGATTACGTATTGAATATTCGTCCTGGAAGAAGAAATCTAAAAAATGAAGGCTTTTGTACATAAGAATTGTATTAATAAAAGTTTTTTATAAAATCACGAAATTACAGAAAAACAGTTAAAATTCAACCAAAGAAGAAAAAACGTAAAAAAAGCTTATAAAGGATAAGATATAAGCAAGAGGAACCATGAATTACAGAAAGGCAGGAGGACATATTAACTAAGCTGAGGTGGAGGCTTCATGCCATCGTGACAATATGTGGCTCGCCCCCTAGCAAGAAATTCCAGATAGGGGATTGTTACTAGAGAAAAACGTAAGTAATATTAAGAGCTATTTCTGAGACGTCTTAATGAAAACGCATCGATTCTCTTACTAACACTCTTACTAACTTACTTCTCTTACTAACTTACTTCTCTTACTAGCACATCTTATCAAGTCTACACGAAGTGCTTAAGCCGGCTTAAAACTGGACACCAAAAATTCCCTGGAACCTACTATTGAATGAAGGTTTTGATAACTTCGAAGACCACACTGCCTTTCCATGACGAAAGTAAAACAGTTCAAAATAGGGATGAGACCTTTTTATTGACAGTGAATAGGTATAAAATTATTTAACTGGATATTTCGAACACATATACAGTGTTCATCATCAGCAGTAAAACTGTATATGTGTTCGAAATATCCAGTTAAATAATTTTATATCTATTCACTGTCAATAAAAAGGTTTCATCCCTATTTTGAACTGTTTTACTTTCGTAATGAAGGCTTTGTGCCGTATTTGGCTCATTATGGTCAAAACATGGTTTTCTACAATCGGCAATGCTCTTTTATCAACCGGAGACGAAGCCCTGCCCGGACAATCTCAAACCTATTACCTCCGGTTCATTATATATATATTCATTCCAACATATATCATGCTACTACGGCGAGGCAAACCATAATAGATAAACTTAGCTAGGAAAAGGTTGTTCAGCCCCCTCCCCCCCAAAAAAAAACAACATAGACCAAAACTAGAAAAATTATCCATTAAGCAGAAGCAGAGGAAATTATTGTGTCGTTTACTAGACTATAATATCCTCGAGGGGCGCCAATCCTAAATGTGACCCTGCCGCGCTGTGAAAGATACCTAATACAAAACTTATTTATAAAATAGTGTTTTAAAAAAGTGATATTAAAAATCTGAAAGAAATCCAATGTAAAACTTATTGTTATAACGTGTTTTTAGATCATTACCATCCTCCCCACGACAATTGTTCAATATGGCCTCCTTCATGCGATACTTGTGAGGGTTCCCATGATTCTGTCAATGCTGGTGTTTTGAGAAGATTTAACTAATGTTCATTTTCCAATTTCGCACTTCCATACTACTTACTGCAAATAAATACTTCTTATTGTACTTGGGAGCGTATTAGCCTTCGTTTGCTCTTTACAAAAACAAGAGAATTTATCCAGCAGTGCCAAAAGTACAAAATAGTGACTTTAAACAACCCCACTTTATATTGCACTAACCGGTAAGAAATACCCCTTCAATCATAAGAATAATTATTGGATGTCAATATTTTGAAAGGGATGATACATCGCTTAAGATATTGATAGCCTTTCAAGCTAAAAAAGATGACAATCTAATTTAAAAAAGATGAAGAAAGAAATATCGCCAGAACAGAGTGAAAACGAGTTCTTACGAAAAGCTGATTGGCAATTTTTTACGGATTTTTTAAGGTTTCACATATTCAAAGCGAATTTATTAATGAGGCAGTTTTTAATTTAAGATAGGATTTTATTCATCTCGAAATACACATACAATATTTTACTTTTCCCCCAAAGGCTCTTTGGCCTTTCGGTCTCACTGTTTTTGACAGTGCGCTTGCGCACTGCGAAGGCTTTAGAAACTTCTCCAAAGGTCCCAAATTTGAACCAACAGTTTCTTAGAATTCTGATTTTTTTGTATATAAACATGTTTTTTGTTGCATTTCTCTTCTAGTTTTTTACAGTTGTCAATGGGGTGTCATGTTTTCGATAGAACGAAAGCTTGGTTTTCATAGATGTATCAATTTTGACTATAAGTTTAGCCATTTCTCTGCTATTAAAGACCAATAACATACAGGTATATTTACGTATAAGGTAAATTAGCTCACTTTTATTTTCAAGTTCTTTATAGTTTTTAATGGCTTTCAGGTTTTAGATCAATAGGTTCGTTGTAAGGAACAATAAGTAAGGAGCGACCCGACTAAATAGTAAACGGATCTCTAAATAATAGAACTTTAATACCAGTAGATCTACTAAAAGATTTTTATTTTTATGCTGATTTCAGATATATAAATCAAGTTTAGTCTTACCCATCAAAAGTTATAGAAAGCTTAAATATTGAAACCCCAAAATATTTTGTCTATTATCTTTGACAACCTGGATACAATTAAGCTCTTTTTATTTATTGAAATTATAAGAATAGAAGTAGTAATAGTAGTATCCCTAAATGGTATAATTTAATGCCCTCAGTCGTTCTCGATATATTACACAGGTTTCGTATTGGCAACTGTAAACGCAATGCCTTTTGATATATTTTAAAGCAATATATAGTTTTAAAGTATAATGGGCCATTTGCATAATTGTGTGAGGTTGACATGCCTTGTATACCTAAGGACATAATTGCTGGACTGTTCTACTATGCTGAACAAAATGGCCGTCTAAAAAATTTACTCGGATGCGTTTGGAAAATGAACGGGCTTGAGAGAAGGGCTTCTTACCCTCCAATCTCTTATTACTCTTGTAACGGCCTCAGAAATATTAATTTTGAATTGAAGTAGCAGCTTTAAAGGTTCAATGATATTTCTAGCTATTATAGAGTGGTGCTGCCTATTATATTGATTATATGCTCTTCTGAAAACCTGCATGCATACAGTTATTTCCTTTAATAGAAAATCCTAAAACGTTCCCTAAAAGTTTTGCTTTAATACCCTTATCGTCATTAGTTATATTGACAGTAGTGGTAGTATCAAAAGCATAAATACAAAATTTCTGGCTAGTTCGAAATTCCCCTCAACTTACCCTTAAAGGTTTAATTTACTAATATAAGTTATTCTTCAGATATTGCTTCATCGCCTTTTTGAAAGTCCACCGCCTATGTATTGCTTATAAGCTTCACCTTCATACCCTTAGCTTGTGTAGTAGCAGCATTAGTAACAGTGTGCGCATAGCATCTTTGGGTTCTTTAACAGCCCTTTCAACAAACGCTGAAAGTTTCAGCTAAATAAATACCATCAACCATTCGTGAAGGATTTCTGATGCATCCGCTTGACAACCTGTGTGAGTATAGTGTGTTTCGATTTAGTAACATACAGTTTGTATATATCCCAAATTTTTCGTCTTAATATCCTTAGTTGTAATAGCAATAGTAGTAGTAGTAGCTGTAGTATTAATTGTAGAAGCCTAAGCCTTAGTGGCAAGAGTAGTAGTAGAATCACTAGTTATAGTAACAGTAGAAGTAGTAAGAATAGAAGCAGTAGCATTAGGACACAAATATTTTCTTTTGATTAGTTCAACATCCCTCAAAAAAAGCCTATTTAGTTTCAACTTCAGACACCAAGCTGTTCCTAAGATATTGCTGTTACGCCCTTTTGACAACCTGTATACAAAGGGCGTGTTCTGATTCATTTCATCTTTTCCCCTCAAAATTTCTTGAAGATTATACCTTCCTGCACTTCTGATTACAAATCCTATGAGCCCCTTCCAAAGTTTATACGATCACATGTTCTACACATACCTTATATGCACCGAGTTTTAAAGCATAATGGGCCATTTGCATAATTGGGAGGGGGTTGACATGCCTTGTATACCTAAACTTACAACTCTTGCCCTGAGGGCTGTGGGGGGGGGTTGTCATCTTTAAACACATAATTTCAAACCTTTCAATAACGTTGAGCACAATAGATATCTGAAAATTTTGATTGGATGGATTTGGGAAAATGACGAGTTTGGGAGGAGGGATTAGTTGCCCTCCAATCACGTTCGACTATTAAAAAGACACTAGCCCTTTTAATTTCCAATTGAATGAGCTTTTTTTGAAGTTTCTACGACAACAAATGGCCATATCAAAATTTGTATCTGATGCATTTCGGGAAAATGCGATATTGGGGGGGGGATATCCACCCTCCGATCACTCTAAATCTTAAAAGGGCACTAGAAATTCTAATTACCAATCCAATGAGCTTCTTCGAAGTTTATAGGATCACCCTTTCTATATATACCTTATATATCACCAGGGCATAACTTACAACCCTTACCCTGAGGGCTCTGGGGGAGGGAGGGTTGTTATCCTCAAAGGCATAATTTCCAGACCTTTTATTTACCTTGAAGAAAATGTCTATCTCGAAACTTCGATTGGATGTGTTTGGGAGAATGATGGGCGTTGGAGGAGGGTTAGTTGCCTTCTAATCCTTTTCAAATATTAAAAAAAACACTAGACCTTTCAATTTACAATCGAATGAGCCTTTTTCGAAGTTTCTACGACAACAAATAGCCATCTCAAAATTTCTATCAGATGCATTTGCGGAAAATAAGAGGTGTGGTATCCACCCTTCGATCACTCGAAATCTTAAGAGCGACACTAAAACTTCTCATTACCAATCCAAGGAGCCCCCTCCGAATTTTAAACGTCCACCCTTTCTATATGAAGCTTATTTGCCCACAGGATATAACTTACAGCCCTTGCTCTGACGGCTGTGGGGGTTATCCTCAAAGACATAAGTTATGGACCTTTCCATTACGTTGAAGAAAATGGCTATCTTAAAATTTTGATTTAATCGATTTGGGATATGTTGGGTGCGGGAGGGGGGCTAGTCACCCTCCAAACAGTTTCGACTATTAAAAAGGGCACTAGCCCTTTCAATTTACGACAGAATGAGCTCTTTTCGAAATTTCTACGACAAGAAATAGTCATCTCAAAATTTCTATCAGATGCATTTAGGGAAAATACAAGAGGGAGGATTTCCACCCTCCCATCACTCTGAATATTAAAAAAGGCACTAAAACATCTGATTAGCAATACGATGAGCCCATTTGGAACTTTAGACGATTACCCTTTCTATGTAAACTCTATATGCCACCAGGCCGTAACTCACAGTCCTTGCCCTGATGGCTGCGGGGGGGGGTTCATCCTCAAAGACATAACTTTCGAATCTTTCAACCACGTTGAACAAAATAGCTATCTCAAAAATTTAATTGAAAGTGTTTGGGGAAATGGTGGGCCTACGAGGGGTATTAGTTGCTCTCCAATCATCTCGACTATCAAAGAGGGCAATAGCCCTTTTAATTTTCAATCAAATGAGCCATTTTTGAAGTTTCTACGACAACTCCTTTGATACGAAGTGCGTATCTAAACAAAAAAATAAATAATACATTGTGCCCACATCGCTCTTTACTTCACATCGCACTGCCTATGATATTTAAAATTTGGCTATAGATTGCCCCTATACGGGTCAAAAAATAACAACATGCCAGAATCAAGGACTTGCCAGCTGCAATTGCTAGCTACAAGAACAATTTTTTCTTCGGTTCAATTAAAAAATACCGTCTCCACCACAGCTTAGATACCAATATACAGTTATGAAAACTCCTATCTTGCCCATGAGAAGCTTTTGGTACAGAGCTCTGAACTTCGCGCTTCCTCCAAGCCCGCGCTCCGACGCGTAATTCGTACTACAGCACCACTGGTGGGAACGCAATTTTGTTTTGTTACATACACAGCTTAGATACCAATATTGGTATGTAAGCTGTGCTACCAGTTTCCTGTCTCCAGCCGCTAGTATCGCTACCGCGCACTGTGTCCCAAAAATAAATCGAGTTTTCATAACTGTATTGGTATCTAAGCTGAGGGCTCCACGAAAAAAAGAGTGGATCTAAGTCTCAGAACCAGCAAGAATCAGTCGAAATAAGGTGGCAAACTTGAAACGAAAAGAAATCTCTATCAATGAAGAAAGAGAATTTATAACAAAGAGAGATACAACGAAACATGAAGTCGCACTAAAAAAAGAGGAAATTACCACAAGTAAGCCTGCTGTTAACACAGTCTTTAAACTCTTTAAAAAGCTGAAGTTTCATTTGGGATTCAGCGGAAAAGAAACAGATTGCTTGGATTGGAAGGTTTCGATGAGACAATTGATTTTCCTCCCATTTGAAAAGATAATTTTGGAAGAAAGGAAGAACTGAAAAATAATTGAGTCGTACAAAAGACAAGTAAAGCTGAAACACATGTTACAAATATGCTGATGTCAAAAACAAATTTCTAGAAGTTTAAGCAGTAGTTTAATTCTTTTTCATATAACAGTAAAAAAAATTAAGCTTTATTCTTTTGTAGTTAAGCACAAATAACAGGCTGGCGTTTTGAAAGATGTGAGAAGGAAATGGCATCACACTAACTTGTGATGCATCTCTAGTCATTCTTAATTTTCAAAGTTTTTGGCCGGTTTTAAGCTTAAATCTAATATAATATAATATTTGAAGTATGTTTGAAGTATTAAATTCACCTTTTACCGTTCTAGAAATTTTATAGGCTTGTTTTTAAATCGACTCATTTGTAATTTTGATTTTAATAAAAATTGTATTGACTAACAAATATTATCAATAAATGTAGAAGTAGTGAATTATGGTGCGGGGGAATTATTTGTGGTGTGATTAATTGTGGTACGAATGGATGTACTATGTGGAGTTGTGATAGGAATAATCGTGGAAGGAGTACAAGTTGTAGAATTGGTCAGGGAAATAAAATTTCTTGAAGCAGCAGAACCACTGGGAGTAGCCGGGGTGGGGGTAGTTGGGATTGGAGTAGTGGTGTTAGAGGCAGTCACGGTATGAATAATACTAGAAGTCATGGTGGGAGTAGTTGAGCTAGGAATAATATTGGTATGAAGTGGTTGTAGTAATAGCCTTCTAACATAAAGCAGTCAGAGGAATAATCCTGGTCAGAACAGCAGGTCAGATAGTTCAGAGTAGCAGGGACAGAATTAGCTGTTATGTTAGAAGTTGTTTTGGGAGTAGTAAATGTATATCTCAGATATCAGGAGATATCAGATATCAGGAGTAGAGATAAATGCATATCTCAGATATCTCAGTAGTCGTAGTAAAGGCCACTATGGCAGGAGTGTCCGGGGAGTTATTCGTGGTAGAGGTGGTTCTATTGAGAGCAGTAGAAACAGCAACAGTGCTTGATACTTTCTAGAAAGCTAAAATATTCACATTCATAGGTTGGATACTTACTGCAAAGCAAAATATCATCATTTTTAAATTGTAACTTAGTTTATGAATTTAGCTAATGTTTAAAAATTAATGGCTAATCATTTAGGGTCATTCCTTAATTAATCCCAGAAGGACCTAGAATCGATAGAGAGGCATTATTTCTATATGTACAAAATATTTTTCTTATAAAGAAATAATGTTTCTCTTTAATACAATTTGATGAATATGTATCTAAGATGTAATTAAGAATATTCTCCACACTTAAGGAAATGAGCAACAATTTTTGGCAAGAGTTTAAGGATTAAGCCCCTTTAAGCGATTTTACGAAAAGCATGTTGTTGTGAATTGCTCCGAATGACAAGAAGCTTATATAACTGGGCTCCTTTGTCTCCGATCTATCCATTCACTGGGCCAGAGTTTCGATATTATTCAGAATTTTTCTTGTAGAAACGTTTAAAATTGCCTAGAAAAATAGGAAAATCATCTATCTTTCAGTAATTTTCAACTAATATTCGATGTATTTTCAATTAAAAAAAACATATACACTAGGTTTCAAAAATATAATCCGGTAGGTGGATAGAGCTGAATCCCAGCTATGGATTGATGGCAAAATTTGTGTCTTTCGTACATACATTAAACCTGTAGGAGAGCAGAAATGAAACTTGCCAAAAATTGCAAAGTGAGCATAAACTTCAAGCAGGATAATTTATGTTTTGCAGTAAAAACTCTGAATCTTCTTTTTGAATTGTCTCTATTGTTTTCTTTTGAACTTAGTGAGATTAGCCTCTGGATTGTCCATTCGTGAGTGTTTAATTATTTATCAATAACATTATTCACTCAACACAGACATGTGTCTCAATCTGTAAATTGATATATTTTCCTATTTGTCTATGATTCAATCTATCTTTCGGTCTTAAAGCATGACAATCTTATTAGCCTGGATGGAAAACGATGTTTAGGGAATGTTTTTTGAGAATAATGCGTCGATCTTTTTGAAAAGGGGAATCATTCCAACAAGAATCTACTAAAGTTTATTTGCATATTTTATTGGATTGCATAATACGAGTAGTATCTCTAAGATACTGTTTTACGGAAGGGGGGGGGGGTAATTACTACTTGATTTTTTTTAGCAAGATTTTAATTTGGGCATCCCTTTTTGATACATTTTTTTTAATTTCTTCTTGTTTAACGGGGAGGGGCATCACTTTCTTCCGCTGGTGGCACCCTTATATACAACACAGACTAAATGTAAAAACTGAGTAGTAAGACAAGTTTAAAGCAACAGAATATATGGCACTAAAATTCCTCGTCCCTACATCCCTATCATTTTTTTGTGGGAAGAAGTGTCAATTTAATAATTGATGGAAAAGTATTCATAGCCAAACTGACAATAACCATTTCCATGTGTGAACAAGTCTAATAATAGTTTAAGGCTTGGTAAACAAAACTTTGTCCAATTCTCCAATTTTTTAAATTTGACCCGCGTTTTGTTATAAATCAATATGTTGAGCAAAGCGCATGTGGTAAAACCATAATATGATTTATTGTTGATTTGTCTTAGTGGAGTGGACGCACCCCGTAGGGGGTATTTAGGCAAGGAGGGCAAAAAAATTCCGAGAGTGGGCAATATCAAACGTTGTATATCTAGATTATGCACGAAAAAAAAAGTTTGGGCTAACTTTTATTTTTTACTCCTTTATCCAAAGTTCTAAGTATTGAAATACTGGAGTAAACTGGCTTGGAAACTGGACAAAACCAAGCTTTTAAAGTGATAAACTTGACAAGGGCCAAAAACTCTCTTTCAGACTGAGTTGCTCACTTCCTCGTGATCTATTTATTCATTTCCTAATGATATTTTAGCTGTGATCAGAACTAGACTTAAGGGTTTTCGGAAGTTTATCCCCGTCCTGTCATCAAACCTTCTTTTGATAAGGTATTAATTCAACTTGAAGAACGCTCCTTCATGAAGTAGAAGGGGGCATGTCAAAATTTCAAATGACAACAATGTTAAAAGTATATTTATATTTGACAGGATATATACTCCCCACGTTTTCTTACAACAATAAAAATGAAAAAAGCCAAGTCCCAATTTCAACTATTTGGAATTTTAAATAGATGGACAAATGGAAACTCAGTAAGTCGTACTAAGTTGTCCAAAGTTGCAAATATTTGGGCTTTTGAAAAAAAAACAGTTTACAAATAAGCCTTTGCGATAAATTCTGTTCTGCGCCAAAAACAAGAAGTAACACAGAATAGGGACATTGTTGTAACTTAATCCACTTTGTTTTCAAAATAGGATCCAAATACATAACTTATTAAGCAAAATTTTCAAAGTGCCACCCTATGATTGCAGTAGTGGCACCCTTAGAAATCCAAATATGGCCATCCTTTAGTCTTGAAATTAAAAAATAAATCCAAGTGGTTGACTACACATATTATATTTTGATACATTTTCTATTGCTAAAGAAATTAAAAAAATTGCTTCACACATTTAAAATGCTTCAAAGTTGCTATCCCTCAAGTTCAAATTATCTGAATTCCTTATTCACTTTTATATTAATGTGCCGAATTTTTAATTCGTCAAAGACATTCTTAAGATACAAAGCTATACTAAAAAAGCCAACAAGTTTTGCTTTTAAACCAAATCTGCTATTTCTGAAAATATTTTTCTTAAGAAGATTAATTTTATTCCTAGTATGAATGTTTTGGAATTCTAGAATAGTGTCTCTCAAAGTAACTTCCTCCCCCCCACAAAACTGTCTTTGAAACTTTAAAATCGGTCCCCAAGCCGTGAGGCAAAAGAGGGTAGATGTGACAAAACATTAACTTTGGAAATATTCATTTAAGAAGATCTACTCATCCTTCTGCCGTTTTAGTTAAGTTTTTATTCGTCTCAATGCGTAAAATAGTCTAGTATCGATTTTTTCTCCAAAACTGCAGCTTTTACTTAAAAGGCGACTTTTACTCTCTCAATTCTTTACTTTTTCAAGGTTGGGATCCAAGCAACCTACTCCACCGACAGAGTTAGCTGGGCGTGTTGCTGTATTTCACACTTCTGGTGTTATTATGTATACAAATAAACGCTTTCCTATAAAAAAGTATTCTCTAGAGTTAAAGACACTTATAAATCAAACAGTTCGTGGCAAAGAACTGTAGTAAGGAGCGATCCGTCTGAATAGTCACCAAAACTCTGTAAAACAGAATTTTTATACCAATTATTACATCGAAACAATCGTATTTTAATGCTGATTTTAAATATTTAAGTTTCATCAAGTTTAGTCTTACCAATCAAAAGTTACGAGCCTGAAAATATTTGCGCTATTTTGGCAAATAGGAGGAAACACACCCTAAAAGTCATAGAATCGTAATGAAAATAACATCACGAGATTCAGCCTATCAGAGAACTTCATGCAGAAGTTTCAAGCTCCTATCTACAATAGGAATTTTATATATAGGAATTTTGTATTTTTTGCCAGAAGACAGATCACGGATGCTTGTTCATTTGTTTTTTGTTTTGTTCGCGGTTTTTTCCCAGGGTTTATCATATCGACCTAGTTGTCCTAGAATGTTGCAAGAGGGCTCATTCTAACGGAAATTAGAAATTATAGTGCCCTTTTTAAGTGAACAAAAAAATTGGAGGGCACCTAGGCCCCCTCTCATGCAACTTTTCCCCAAAGTTGCCGGATCAAAGTTTTGAGACAGTCATTCTGTTAAGCTTAGTCGAAAACCTAATAAATATGTCTTTGGGGACGACTTAATCCCCCACAGTCTCCGGGGGAGGGGCTGCAAGTTACAAACTTTGACCATTGTTTTCATATAGAAACGGTTATTATGAATTGTACAGACGTTTTCAGAGGGATTTGTTCGCGTTGGGGTGGGGGGTGGGTCGGAGTGACGGGGTTATGAGGGAGGATCTTTCCTCCCACATATTCCTCCCACTGATGGAGGAATTTATCATGAAGGAGGTGCAGGATTTTCTTGCCTTATTTAAAAAAAAAAGCAATGAGAAAATAAATACATTTTTTTTTTTCAACTGGAAGTAATGAGCAGCATTAAAACGGTGGAACAAACACAAAATATTACGTATATTAGGGGGTAATTCTTAAAGATTTGAGACAAAATTCAAGCTTTAGTGTAAAGAGCAAGGTATTGAGGAAATGTAAATTTCATTTTATTTATTCATATGAGGTGAGCCAAAATCAAAACACGCATTAATTCAAAAACGATCGAAAATTAAATTTAAAAAAACTAGTTTTTTAACTGCAATTAAGGAGCATTAAAACTTAAAAGGAACAGAAATTATTCCATATATGAAAGGGGTTGTCCCCTCCTCAACGCCTCGCTCTTTATGCTAAAGTTTTTTTTTTATTGTTTTAAAAAGTTGAGTTGTGACAAAGAGTCAAACTTTAGCGTAAAGAGCGAGGCGTTGAGGACGGGACGACCCCTTTCATATACGGAATAATTTCTGTTCGTTTTAAGTTTTAATATCGCTCCTTACTTGCACTTTGAAAAACTTGATTTTTTTAAATTTAATTATATAGATAAATACGAACGGCCACCTTCCCATTTTCGCGATTCCTGAGGAGCTGCTTAGTGGAACTATTAAATCATGCTAGTATTTTTGGTTAATGAGTGTAAATATTTGTTTTTTGGGGACTGCATATTTTTTTCGTTTTCTCTTAGTAGGAGTTTTGAAAATTTGATAGAAAGTTCAGGTTACGAGTAGTTTGACGATGTAGTACACATCATCATAATTTTTCTTTGTAGCAATTGGACTTTTATTCTACCAGGAAGCCCCTCAAGATATGCCAAAGTGCTTATATTCGACTATTTACTGCTTAAAATGGCATCTAAAGGAATTCAAAGTCGGACATTGGTTTCAGCGTGTGTTAATGTTAAAAATTATCAAGAGTAACAATCATTCTTTTTCGTTTTACATTTAAACGTTTATATGGGTTACATTTATTTTTTGTCACTTAATTTGTCCTTGGTTAATCTTTGCAAACTTATAAGGTTCTTGGAATTACAATTTATAATTGTATCTGAAATCACAAGTGAGACATTCCTAATTTAGTATATGATTTCTATTTTTGTTTGTGGCGTTTTCTTTTTGTGTTCTTTATGTTTTTACTCCCCTTTCTTTTGTATTCACTGCGTTTTTCCTCACTGTGTATATGAGATACTGTAGATGGTCCAATTACAAATTGAGAGTCTATATTAGCATGTTCCGGACTATATAATTATTTAATATAAAATTTCAACACATTATCATGATTTAAACCTATATGACTCAAGGTAACGCAGAAGATTGGGAACTAGAAACAAAGCAATCACTATTCCATCTCCATAAACAAAGTAGCTGAGATACACATGACGCGTCCTAGGACAGCTAACAAACACAGCAAACTGTTGCTCCGGCAAAACTTACCAGATGAGTAAATCCGAGGTAAGTCTATTTTGGTTAAATCCTGGAGAGAAACTGCTCCAGAAAACCTACCTTTGGAAAAAGTGTCAAAAAGAAATTTCAAGCATGCGGTGAAAGGAAAAGGCTTTCGAGAAATTAAGACGTATAGAATGAATCTCTACGTGAGAGTATGTGTGTTCACATGAAGACGTCTTTGTAGATTTTAAGTTTCCAATTTCAGAATATCATATCGCTGATTGACTTATCTTCGTAGAAAGAGTCAACCTACAAGCGCTGACTTATTATTAAACAGTGATGAATTTCTCTTTTTTTCCCGGCCACTTCGCAAAGATCACATGGTTTCACAAAATTGAGAGTGGCACCTTATCGATCAGAAACCGAAAGCTCCAGTACTATTTTTAAGGGGAAAAACGGTCAAGAAGGAACTAGCCCCTCTCCCATTGACCCCCCATTTCACATTCCTGCAGCTTTTTAACATTAAATGAAAATTTTTGGGAACTAATTTGACTCAAAATTATCCAAAAACCGGACAAATTTGCTTTATTACGGAGCACGTAAAGAAATTTAGTTTGTTGTTTTATAAAACCAAAGCATGTTCATATGCACCACCAGGGAGTCACAAAGAGAGGGGCAGTGTCACCCTTCTAAAAGGGAAAACAACAGAAACTTCACTTTGTATCTAGACGTCTATGCATTTGAGCCTTTTTTTTCTTGGATCGAATAGAAACCGAGCTATTTTAACTTTAACGGGCCCATTACTGACTGTCAGCACATTCAAAGTGCTTTTAATTATTAATTTTGATTTTTTCAGAAAATTGTCCAAACTGAAATCATGGTAGGGATTTTAATCTGTATTAGATCGCTTTTTAAAGGTTTTTACCCGCTCTAACTTACCCTTGCACTGTCCTTGCACTCTGCAAAAAGTAGCTAAATCCTTGGTCAGTTCAAAGACAGGCGAAGTTTAAGCTGAAGAATAGCTGTGACTTGCTGCAAAATAGTCAAGTTCTGAATCCGTGCAAACATGAACAAGACCAAATTGCGGAAGGTGCGAAAAGGCGCAGAATCTTTACTCAATACAAAAAAAGCCAACTCCTAATTCGGAACAGCGGTGGTCCTAGTCTCAACGTCTCAACTAGATGCAAAACAAGGAAGTACTGGCTCATCTAAGAGCCCATTCCAAGTCCAAGATGAAGTTTTTTGTCCTCAACTACCAGCTAATTGGTAAAACGGTGAGAATGTGTCCCCGTGTTTGCAGAGGAATCAAACAAATATTTTTGATTTCCATTGTTAAAAGTACGAAGTGGGCCTGTGGACCTTGCAACTCCAAAGCCCTCACATAACCATATTTTTAGCCGAATGGTATGCATTTTTAGTCTTTTTGAAGGCTTGAATACGTAAGATTTTCAACCGACATATCTGCCAGCCAAAGGTTAGTAGCGAGTAGTGAGGCCTTTTTGGATTTAGACGGACATTATTGCCTTCGAATTCAGATCCGGGCATTTATTGAAACTTCTTCAAGACGCAGGTACTTGTTAGGTAATAACATTTTTTCACTTTTGTGGATTATTTCATTATTTGCTACGCAATAGGGTTTGTTTGCCTATGCAAATACTTTCTTCAGTTGTTATGCAATAGGGTTTGATTACTTTAAGATGAAGGTGCATGTTACATAATACGGTATGTTTACTTATGTAAATAATTTCTTTGGATGTTATGTAATATGACTTGTTAGAGTCCTCAAGTCAAGGTGCATACGTACGCGTTACGTAATAGCTTCTTTGATTGGTTAAAAACTCCACGGGTCAGGAAAACCTTCACGGCATGCCAAATCATGGTTTCCCTGGCTGCTATGTAATAGGGGTTGTCTACTTTCAAATATAGGTGCTTGTTACGTAATAAGGTATTGTTTACTCATGCAAATGGGTGTATATTGAGAAATAGCCTTTGTTTACTTCGGGGTTTCTTTTGATGTTACGTAATAGGGCTTGATAGAGTCCACTAGTCAAGCAAAGGAGCCTACATAATAGGGAATATTACTTATGTTAAGGGTGACACAATCTTACATGACTTGGCAATCTTACATGTCAATCTTACATGTCACTTACGATAGTACTCATAAGAAGAAACAAATGCCAACTTCACAATACGTTTCCTCGCTAGTAAAATAAAACATGCAAATGAAGAAAAGAGACACTTTTTAGCATTCGATTGTTTCTAATATAGTTTAAGAAAATGTCAAGTTTCTTTGAGCCAAGACTATACAGATGCACGCAACCGTGACAATATATGGCAGGCCCAGCCTAGTAACTAATTCTGGGGGTACCGGTGAGGGTTGTAATTATCGGTAAATTTAAGTCATTTTAAGAGATATTTCTAAGAGCTGTTACTCAAAATGCATCGTTTTTATTGCTTTATCTTCGTATTAAATTAATTATTAGTATTAGCAAAACCACATTTAGAAAGAGCCGTAAGTATTACACTTTATGCAGCTGAAGCCTTATTACTTCCAATAGTAATAATGAGAAGAAAAAAGGTCTACTTCGAAATATGTTTTCTCGCTAGTAGATGAAACTCGCAAACGAAGACAAAACAGACACTTTTTTCGCGTTCGATTATTTCTGAAATGTTTTAAAGAAAAAATATTCACGTTTCTTTGAGCCAAGACTATGCATATTCAAGCCACCGTGCCAATATGTGGCATTCCCGTGACATTCCCGTGATTCATATTATCATTCCGAAGGCATTTTTCAGATATTTTCATAATAAAAATTATGTTTTACATCCATTGGTTCGTGTTTTTGTAAGCAATTCCCTTGTAATCTATATATATATAAAAATAAGTTGTCTGTCTGTCTGTCTGTGGATCAGGTGACGTCATGTTTCTGTGTTGACTGACGTCATGAAATTAGTTGTCGTCATTTTTGCTTTGACGGTGACGTCATTAACGATATTTGAACGCAAAACCGCGCAGTTAGATGAAAATCCACCTGGACAGCGAGAGTCAAAACATATCAAAACTGAAAATGATAGCGATGATGATTGGGTTTGGGATTTTGACTTGGATAAGGTCATCAATGCCTACCAGATTTAAGTTAAAAAAACAAAGGTTCGTCGATATGTACTTCATAGTGACGCTGAAAAATAAAGAAGAAAAAGAAAACTGAAAAAAGAAAAAAGGTAAAAAACTAAAAAAAAACTAAGAGAAAAAACACTCAAAGAGAAATTACAGACCGGGACACAAATGACGACCGAGACAGAGGGAATATAAGTGACGACCGGGAACCTCAAAGAGATTTTACAGACTGGGACACCCGGACACAAATCACGACCGGGACACAGGGAATATAAATGACGACCGGGACACAGGGACACAACACCGGGACACCGGGACACAGGGAATATAAATGACGACCGGGACACTCAAAGAGAAATTACAAACTGGGACACCGGGACACAAATGACGACCGGGACACAGGGAATATAAATGACGACCGGGACACAGGGACACATCATTAGAATAATGAGGTATAGATCTGAATACGGATTGTTTTTCCCATGGACAATTATATGTTGCATGTTCAAGAGTCAGTAAACCTGACAATCTATTTATATGCACAGACAATGGGACAGCGAAGAATGTTGTATATTCGCATGTTTTACGTAGTTAAAAACATATATTTATATCTATCTCTATTCACAGGTGGGACACAGGGACACAACTACAATGGCGCGTAACTAATATGGCGCGTAACGACTTGCGCGCGCGGGGGGGCTTGGGGGGGCGCGAAGCGCCCCACCAACTAGGTGTTGGGGTGGCGCGAAGCGCCACCCCAACAGCTAGTACACTATATTAATACACCCACCGTGACACACTATGACTGACCTTTGACGTCTTTATGATATATGTTATAATTCCTATTACATTCTCAGTGATTTTTGACAAAAATTATGCTTTAAATCCATTGGTTCGTGTTTTTGTAAGCCATCCCCGATATGATACCCTCCTACGGCAATTCACGCCACAATGACAATATGCAGCTTCCCCCACATATTATCATTCCTAAGGCGTTTTTTCAGAAATTTTCTTGATAAAAATTATGCTTAAATGAAATAAAAATTAAACATAAGACACTTAGTCTATTGACGAGGGCCAAATTCTTCTTAATAGTTTTGGTAACACGTTACCCGTTGATAGAACATATCGCCGTCTTTCTGGTATTAGCATTCAAATGAAAAAACAGGGGAAAAGAAAGACCTACTGGTGCACCAATGTCATAATGCATATCTTATCTATGTGTCGAAACTGTAATCAATGTAAAAATAATGTTGTAATAGATAATAAAGTCAAAAATAAAATAAAAGGGATATTGGCAGATCATATAACAAAGGACTATAAAGAAATATTGATGAAAAATAAAGCAGCTACAAAAGTTACTAGTATCATCGACAGTTTACAAACAGACACATCAATGAACCCAATACTAGTAAGGATGAAGTGTGTGATGCGGTTCAAGTTTTCAAGTCTCAAATTTCAAGTTTTTATTTCAACATTCACAAATAAATAAATAAAATACAACACTTTCGCGCTGGGAAAAACCTATGAGGGTTTGTATTTGCGTGAAAGTCCACATATCTACTTATCTATAATAACAAATCCAATCTCTCTTGCTCATTAATGCACAACTCTCCTTCCCCCCTTCATTCCTACCAACCTCACCTTACCCCGCTGCCCAACCTTACCTCCGTAGCCCCACCCTTACCTCCCAACCCCACCCTTACTCCCCTAATCACCCTACCAACCATAATAAAATTCAACATTTATCCCCCAAAAAATAATCTTTTAATTTCTTTTTAAACTGAGGTACGTGTTCCACCGCCCTAATGCTTACTGGTAATTCATTCCATACACTTGGACCCAGGTGTTTCATTGAGAATGAAGACCGGGTACCATGACGAAAGTAAAACAGTTCAAAATAGGGATGAAACCTTTTAATTGACAGTGAATAGATATAAAATTATTTAACTGGATATTTTATATCTATTCGCTGTCAATAAAAAGGTTTCATTCCTATTTTGAACTGTTTTACTTTCGTCATGGAAAGGCAGTGTGGTCTTCAAAGTTATCTGGGTACCATGACGTAAATCCACAACTATATCATTACTATGCCTTGTTCCATAATTATGCAGATCACTATTTGTTTGGTAAAAAAAACTCTTAAAGACATCCGGGGCTAGGCCATTCATACACTGAAACACAAATACAGCAGCCTGGTAATCTCTTATCTGACCGACATTAAGGAGCTTCAGCGACATAAAGCAAGCACAAGTGTCATGTACATCCTGGACATTTCTACGTAGTGTTCTAACAGCTTTATTTTGTAGAAGTTGCACTCTTCTATAGTTGGATAAGAAGTTGCTGCTCCATAGGAGGCAGCCGTAGGAGATATATGGATAAACCAACGAATAATATATAGTTAGAAGTATCCTCTGTGGGAGAAAGTGCTGCAGACACCGAAGTATGCCAACCAAACGGGAAATTTATGATGAAATAGCGTCACTGTGACATCTCCATGACAGGTGGTAATCCAGATAAAAACCAAGATAGCGGAAATTATCAACTTGCTGAATTGGTTTACCACATGAAGTTACGAGTCCATACACATCTAGAGGTGCACCAACTCTGCAGAACGTTATTAAAGATATCTTGCGCGCATTTACGCACAGTACACTTAATGAGGTAAAGACCTCTAGCTTTTCCAGTGCAAGATTCACTTTTCTCACCAGCTCCTCCGCAGATGAGGCAAACACAGTTAAAACGGTATCATCAGCAAACGAGGTAAGACACACATCTTTCAGGTAAAAACGCATGAGATCAACATAGATAAGGCAAAGAAGCGGACCCAACACTGAACCTTGTTTGTGCTCCACGCATTGCTGGAAATCATGCTAAGTTCACATCACTCAAGACTACTTTGAGAGATCTTCCTGTGAGATAGCTTTCAAACCATTTCAGGCACATTCCATATACACCTAACGACTCTATCTGACTTAGTAGCGTTTGAAAATCAACTGTATCGAATGCTTTGCGAATATCAATAAATATAGACAATGGTGTTTCACCTCTGTCTATGCCACTATTCACTGATTCCACAAGATGTTGCAGAGCATTCTTCGTCGAGTGCCC
Source organism: Artemia franciscana (assembly GCF_032884065.1). NCBI lineage: Eukaryota > Metazoa > Arthropoda > Branchiopoda > Anostraca > Artemiidae > Artemia > Artemia franciscana. The sequence continues at coordinate 23,400,919 of NC_088878.1, forward strand.
TTTGCGAAATCCAATCGATGACACTAACTTCCTCCATATACTTTCGAAGATACTTTTTTTTCATCAACCATGTCTTTATTTTCTTTTTTTTGGGGGGGGGGGTCTACCTAACTGACACTTCAAACCACCAACCAAAGGAAGATGGTCAGAACCAGGAAAAGTCACAACATCAGCATAACAAAGCTTCAAATTAGCAGAAAGAACGAAAATTTTATCTATTAGGGCTGAACTCTGTCCAGTAGTTCTCGTAGGTGCACTCACAAGCGGGTATAGATCATTCGATATCATAAAATTTAAAAAATCAACATTATGACTGGATAAATCACACAGGTTAAAATTAAAATCACCCATAACAATATGACTTGCTCCAGACGGTACTTTCGATATCAGCTGACTCATTCCTCCCAAGAAATCATCCAAGTGAGCATTGGGCTGCTTATACACCATACTAATTATATTCTTTTTTCCACCAAGTCCAATTTCAATTGAAAAAACTTCAACCTTACGTTCCATCCATATACTAAGATTATCCTTTTCCTGATAATTCAACCAATTTTTCACAAGGAAACCAACACCACCACGACCCATCAATATTCGGTTCTTGATACAAAGATCATAACCTGGAAATGAATACAGAGAGATTGACTGGTTTGTGCTAAGAAATGTCTCACATAATCCTATAATATCAAAAGAAGAAGAAAATTGGTCAATTAATTTCTAAAGTATGTAGGTAACTCGTAGTTACGCGGACATTTCATACATCTAGTAAATTTTCATCTGCTTTTCGGAACGCCCATGCTTCAGAGTTATATTTGACCACTGTCATCACTGTAGCTTCCAATATTCTAATCTTGGTTTGCAGACTTATCTTTTTATTCTTCAAAACTTTTTTTAACTGTGAAAAAATACCCTGAGCCTTAGCTATCCTATTTTTATCATCTTCACTGCTCCCATCGTCTTTAGTAATAATACTACCAAGGTAAGTGAAGCTGCCAGCCTGATCAGTCTTTTCGTTACCCAACGTCACCTTTTCATCTTCACTTATTCCTAACCTTAGTGACTTAGTCTTCTTCACATTAATTTTCAAGCATATTCTAGCACCCTGAACTCGCAAAACCTCTAAAAATTCATTCATTTTGCTCACACTTTCATCTAATATGCTTAAATCATCAGCATAATCTAAGTCCAGGAGCGTTTTTCCTCCCCATTTGATTCTGTGGCCTTCAATTGCCTTTCCTGTGCTCCTTAAGACGAAGTCTATTGTAACGATCCATATAAAGGGGGATAGAACACAACCCTAAATAAAGGGGGATAGAACACAACCTAAATCAGGAACACAACTCCTGATTTAATACAAAACCAGTTGCCAACCTCATTTCCTACCTTAACCGCAGCAGTATTATTCTCGTGCATAGCAAAAATCACTTTAATGTATTTGTCTGGTATAGCATATAAGGATAAGACCTTTGCTAACGCTCTTCTATCAACAGAATCGACCGCTAAACATAATTGATAAAACTGAGGACCAAATGTGTTTGACAACGAAGGGACTTCTCAATTATTAACCTAAGAGTAAAAACTTGGTCGACACATCCTCTACCTTTTTTAAAACCGCACTGTTCTTCCCTTAAAACTTTGTCTACAGTATCTCTCAGTCTAAAAAGTATCATATTACTCAGTAAATTGCTACCTAGAGAGACCAGACTAATACCTCGATAATTACGACACTCACTCTTGTCACCTTTTTTATAGAGTGGTTTAAATAAGGTTTTCCTAAAATCACTAGGTACTTCTCCCTTTTCAAAAATCATGTTCATAATCTTCAGTAGCTTATTCCTAACCTCAGAGTCACCATATTTAAGAAACTCATTTACCACACTATCAGCACCTTGAGCCTTATTATATTTTAATCGTTTTAGTACTGTGGCTAATTCTTCCTCACTAAACAAATCTTCCTTCACATCCAAGGTATCACAAACTTTTTCATTTTCATCTATATCTTTTCCTGTAACTGTATCTTGGTTTAGCACATTCTCAAAATGTTCCACCAATCTTTCTTTAACTTTTTCCTTATCACTAATTGTGGCCCCATTTCTATCTTTAACTGGGATTAGTCCGGATTGACTAATTGACTAATTGTGGCCCCATTTCTATCTTTAACTGGGATTAGTCCGGATTGACTACTCCCTTTCAATTTATTAACATGCCAGTATAATATTTTACTATTATGCCATCTAGCCGCATCTTCCAGATCCTCAGCAATTTTATCCATGGCCTCCACTTCATATCTCCTTAGTTCATATTTTAATGCTTTCTCGACTTTCTTTACATTCCTTTTGTTTTCAAGCGACCTATCACTCAGATAATTCTTGTATAAAGCCCTTCTACTCTCTATTAAACCTAAAGCTTTTTCAGTAATATTCCTAGTTGCAGTCTTAGCACTCTTCCCTAAGACACCATCAGCAACTTCACAAATTGTTTTTCTAAAATTATTCCATCCTTCTTCCACATTGTCAAATTCTAAACTCTCAAGTTTAGTATTCAACTGTTCCTGGAAATTTTTCTCAAATTTTCATCCTGGAGTCTACCAACATCATAACTTTCCGGGAGGTAGATACCCTTCCGCGGCAGCCGAATATAATCACTCTCCCTCATAGGCTTTAGCTCAACACTCGTTATACCATCATCACCAGCAATACCTCTCGATAAACAATCCTGAAGACTAAAACGATCTTGATCAGACGTTACCATTTTTCACATAAAAAAAACTAAAAGTAACACTCCAGTATAAACAAGAAAAAAGAAAAAAAAACAGAGGAAGAAGAGTAAACAGGGAAGACAGGTAAATCATGGGGATAAGAAATGATAATAATGAATCTAAATAATAAATTAAATATGAATATATGTAAAAAAAACGCGAAAAAGAATACCATTAAAAAAGAATAGAAGAATGGAGAAAAAACAATTTTAAGACGCATAAATCAAAAATACTATACAAGGTCGTCAATTGACAAGATCCGCCTAATCGGAGCAGTATCGGTTTCGCGTACAAAAATACGGCCTCGATCGGACTACACACTACGAATTCCAAACTTATCTCTTTGAAGCGCTCAGATCACACTTTCGTTTAGTAAGATTCTCGGCAACAAACAATCCCGAGCCAATAAGCTGCTTATTTGCTTTAAATACATGGCGGGCTATTTCTTTTTATTTAAATTGAACGAGGACAGGGACAACTTTGTCTGGTCTTTGAGCAATATTTGAACCAACACTAAATCGCTTAACACTAACTATGTCTGAAACAGCAATATTAGTTAGGCCCATCTTTACAAGCAATACGTGTTTTATAGCATCACCAACACTTTGTGAAGAAATCTGCTTGATACCGTTGAATAGCAGGGAATCATTTCTCCCTTTCTGCTCTATATCATCTAGTTTCAGCTCAAACTGATTAACACGGTTTTGTAGTAATTCAATCATATGCATGCAGGTTTTCAGAAGTTTTTCGATTAATTCAAATTTGGGCTTAAACTCGACGCGTACAGCATCATAAATTTCAGAAACCATCGTTTCAACTGGAAACTTAGCAGGAATATTGGCTGCAGTTTGGGATGTCAGATCTTTCAGCTTCTCGACAATTTTTTTCTTGATTTCTTCAGCTAGATTTTGCTTTGTAGCCGCAAGTTCATTCTCTGTAGCGGCCACTAGGCTACGGAGATTAGCAGTGGGATCCAAAAGCTGGCTATCCGTTACCAAATATTGCCCTTTCTTTAGGAACTACCGGTAAAAATCTAGATGATTTTTTAGCTCATCAAAAGCATGATTTACACCCTTAGTTTTCTTTGTTGATGCTTCCTTCTCATTATCATTAAAAGTAAGAAGATTAGCGACTGATAAAAGATGACGATCGTGCTTTTTGCCGTAGCAAAAAACGACAAATTTGCAGTCTCTGGTATTCGTCGTCCTTACCTCTAGGATTCGAACTGGCCAGAGGGGATAGCCCGTAAATTTGGCTAGGAATAAATCACCGATTTTAATGTTCGCAGGATTCATGTCTTATAAATAAAAGATTATAAAGTGACAGAAACTTATCTTTTGTGAGGGCCCAGCCTCACTAATGTATCCAAGTGAACAATCAGTCCAAACTGTGTGAGATCAGCCCACCTGCTAATCCTACTCGAAACTAAACAGTGTAATCAACGCGCAGGTAAATTATATCCAATATTCTCTACACACCACACTTGGCTATCGTATCTAATCTTCTCAATTTAAAACGCCAAAAATGTGATTGTGCGATAAATTCAAGTATCAGACTGCACAATGTCTGTAGTCACTGAATTAATTCATGGTTAAAGAATCAAGCTCAAACAATTCAAAAGTTCAAACAGGTGTAATCCCTTCGAGAGTTAGCTCAATACATATTGAAACAGTTACACCAATCATGTTATATATGAAACAGTGTTAAAACTCAGTGTTAAAACAGTATATTTTATTACATTATTTTGTTATGTTTCCATTATTTTCAGGGTACGCTAACAACTTCAAGGTTCAGAATCTTTATTCAAAAGTCAGAAATGCAAGAAAAGGAATTTTCAGGGAAAAAAGTACTACTACCAGGCTCATAAGGGAATATACTAAAGGCTGAGATAGGTTAGAAGGATTTTTTTTAAACCTACACAGCCGTACACAGACAAACACACAAACACACATATTTACATTCAATTTACTCCTTTTTATAGTTCCACCCTTAGCATCTCAGAGCATCGTCACATACTGTATCATCACTCAACTTTTTTGCTCTTAAAAGGGCTTGGAATTTTTCCTATTGTCAAGCTTAGATTCACTTAAACATTTGCCGCTTTTTCAGTCTTCGGATGTCTGATTCATCATGATGATGTATGTTTTTGGCTTGTGGTTGTTCTTAAATAAAAGAAAATAGGTTTTTTCCAACTGAAAGTAACGAGTAACATTAAATTTAAAACCAACAGAAATTATTCCGTATAAAAAAAGGAGCTGTCCCCTCTTCAACACCCAGCTCTTTACGCTGAAATTCAAATTTTGTTAAGTAATGACCGATATTTTCTTTTATCTGAAATCTTCTCAAGCATCCATTGCACGAAATATCGAACTGCATCTTCGGGTTGATGAATTGAATGGAGGTACTTCTCACATCCAAAGTATATCAAGTTCAATAATGGAATGTGTTTATCACATTCCACTATTAAGACTTTATCCATTGGGACGTTTTCCTTAACATAAAGAGCTTGCACACCACACTAAGAATGTTTCAGTCAATTAGAGCGAACGTTATATTCAGTCATAAGTGTTGAAAAAAATAAATTACTGTTGACACACTGAGCTCATTTTTAATTCTGAGGCATTTGAATCGTAGTATCTATCAAGTGAAACAAAGCTTTGAAGGATTATAAATGCCACCCCAGAACCAAAACAAGTCGCGCAAGATTATGTCTTCTCGACATGTAAATATTGGGCCAAAATCAATTTTCATATCCCACCTTTCCGATGACAGCCAGAAGGTGTTTTTTTTTGTAACAGTATAGTACAGTTGTATGTTACGCAATAGGGTTTGTTTTCTTCAGGATTTCTTTGGTTGTTAAATAATAGAAGTAGGTTTACTTATGGAAATGAATGCCGATGTTTGTTACATAATAGGGTTTCTTTACTTAAGGATATGGATGTAGGGGGTTGTTTCATAATAAGGATAGTTTACTTACGCAAATGTTCTCTTGGGTTGTTACATAATAGGGGATTTTTCAATGCCTTCAAACAAGAAAGTATACATAAAGCTAGATAGAACAAGTGTCCGTTACAAATCTATCGCAAAAATTAAGAAAGAAGATCCATTGTTCATTTTAATGCACCATTCTTCTGATGGAGAAATTTTTTCGGAGTTTTATTGATTTTTTGTGTCAGGAAGCCTTTAGAGTATTTAGCTGTCAGAATATAAACAGCTTCATATTAGAATCTCTACTACTATCATCTATTCATTCACAATCATAGAAGGCGATAAGGTTTTTACTACCCCAAGTGCTGCCATCCTGCCACACCCAGGTTATCCGCATCCAACCTGCAGCACCCCGGGTACCTACAGTAAACCTAATTTTCTTTACCTAGGTTAATCTGGAAATTTAGGAAATCTTAAGATTCATCAGGAGAAAAAAGTCAAAAGGTAATCGCTTCAAAGCTTCCCGGTGAGAGTGTATGGATCAAGTATTTCACCAGCGATTTTTTTCCAGCTGATCTAGCGTTAGAAACCCGCTATGAATAACTACTTGTGGATAGTCTAGTTGATACTGAATCAGTTATTGGTTTCTTAGTCACAGCCTCTGATATTTTTTTTAGTACTATCATTCATCTTCAAAAACAGTTCTCGCGGGGTTATGATCAATTATATGGTTTTCATTTATTACATGCAAGTGATAAGCTGCTGCAGCATCTACATTTGTTTTACCAAATCATTTTTAATTCTGGCATTGTCCCCAAGTCTTTTTGTGTTGGTATATTAACTCCTGTTTCGAAAAAAGATAAAGATAGCTGGCAATGTTTTTCCTAAAGACCTATAACAGTTTCTTCTGTTCTATGTAAATTGCTGGAGTTATTAGTGGTTAAGGAGGTAAATAAGGCTTGTTCAACTCCGGACAATCAGTTTGGATTTAAGGAAGGCTATAGTCGGGAACACGTGCATTATGTACTTGCCAACGTTCTGATGGATACAGAGAATAGTGGCAAGTTTCTCATCCTTGCGGCTCATGATGTCTCTCGTGCTTCCGATTCTAGTGTGCAATCGTATTTGCTGTATAGTGCGCAGCAGCGAGGTCTCAATCTTTCAGTTTTGCAGTTATTTATAAATCTGTATGCAAGATTATGTGTTGTCATGAAAGTACCTACTCGTCATGATTACGTAATAAGCAAAGCCTTATTTCGAGTTTGGAAAGGAATCCGTCAGGGTGGGGTAACTTCGCCACCATTGTATAATAATAGTGTCAGATACTAGTTGTATAACATCAAGTGATTTTTTTCAGGTTAGTGATTGGCTAGGTGTCACAGATACTAACAAATATATAAAGAAAAGAACATAACTCTGAATTATTCTAAATGATCGATCCTCTGTCCCCATTACAAAATTTTGAGCATAAGCTGGGAATATCAAATTAACGAGCTCTGTTTAAAAAAAGCGGTCATTTCTTGCTTTCGTTTTGTTTTATTTCTTATTTATCTTTTATTTTTACTTCCACTGCAACGTTCTCTTATATAGATGATTTACCTTTTTTCTCCTTAATTTATTGATTACGATCTTGCTTCCTTAGATAGTTCTATAGTGTTGGATTCTGGCTATTTTTCCTTGATGCTGGGTAATATACCAAGGGTACGCCCTCATTTAAAAGCATTGGTTGACAGATCATTACAAGACTTTTTTTTTTTTTTTTTTTTTTTTTAACTTAATTCAATACATTAAAAATTAATATCTTATTGTGATATCAATTTTCCTTTTGGATTTCTCTTCTAGTATCATAATTTTGTATTTTCTGTTACACATATCTAAGCCGCGTCTTGGCAACCAGCTTCTTACAAATAGTGTCAATTGGTTGCTAAGAGGCAGCTCTGATTAATTTTTCTTGTTTATTATTACTGTCCACTTCAATCTAGCGTATAACAAACATTCTAGTACATGAAGAATAATGTAGCGTATGATAAATAAATAAATTACAAGATTTTATTGACAAATCATTACAGCGCCATCAAAACAAAATAAGTATTCCTTCAAAAAGTTTATACGCAGATCGTAGGACTAGGATTAAATTCCTGTATAAAAGTCAATAACACCATGATTTTTTTTATGTTTTATTATAACTTTACACATGGTATTAAAACTTAGTCTCATTTTGTGATGTCAATTTAGGAAGCCTTTCTCTTCTTTTTAAATTTATCTTCTATGATTGTAATGTTGTAATATTTTTTAAATATATTTAAATCGAGTCTTCACAACTAGCTTCTTATAAAAATTGCAATTGGTTGCTAAGAGGCAGCTCTGATTAATTATTCTTGTTTATTATTATTATCCGCTTCAATCTAGTGTATTACAAACATTCTAATGCATAGAAAATAATACAGCGTATGATAAAAAAATAAATTACAAGATTTGATTGACAAATCATTACAGTACCAACAAAACAAAATAATTATTCCGTTATAAAGTTTATACACAGACCGTAGGATTGGGATTAAACCCCTGAATAAAATTCAATAACACCATGATTTTTTTTATATTTTATTATAAGTTTGCACACGATATTAAAAATTAATCTTATTTTTTGACATCAATTTAGGAAACCTATCTCTTCTTTTTGGATTTTATGTTCTACGATTATAATGTTGTATATTTTTTTACATATATTTAAATCGAGTCTTGACAACCAGCTTCTTATAATAATTGCGATTGGTTGTCAAGAGGCAGTTATGATTTTTTATGCTACTATTATTATTGCCAATTTCATAAATCTATTTGATGATTCACAAATTTATTTGCCATTCTTCTGTATGACAAAACAAATGCATGACAAAAAATTTGTGTACGATAAATAATAGTACTTTTTGAGTACTTTATATTGCTATTATGTTTTTTTGAATAGTTGCTATTTGAGTGATCACCAACGTTATAAACCATTCTGCGGCGGCCGACTTTTGTGTTTTGCTCGTATGTTCACGTTTAAATCATGAATTTAGAAATGAAAAAGGAGGAAACTTAAGCTGGTCTCTAAGAAAAAAACACTTGACTCTATTTAACACTAATTAGCAAGAACTTAATTATGCTTAGAATTTTGCTCTAAGTCCTATATTAAATGTGGCGTTGGAACTTTTGCATCGCCATTTGACTAACGGTAAAGCTTTAAAAATTACCTTTCAATCTTTTTCTCTTTTCTCTTTTTTCTTCCTTTTTTGGAAGAAAAAGATATCTTTTTTTTCTTTCTTTTCTCTTTTTTCTTTTCGCTTCCTTTTTTCTCTGCAGCACTGTCGGTTGATAGACCAGCACCGTATGTTTATGATTTCTTCAATTTACATTTCCTCTTATCTACAGATCATGGCTTTTCTTGAAATTTATTGCCTACATTTCTGTTTTTATTGATAAAAGCTCAAACAAAACTAGAAAAGGAAGAAACAAAACGGAGTTATATATCAAACAAGGTCAATGGCTTCAATCCACGCAAATTCCGGAGGGGGGATTTGTCATTTTTTTCAATTAATCCAATAAAAATATCAAAAGAAGAAGTTTTCAATAAAAATACACTCATAAAAGTACTTTTGAGAATCTAAAGTGGAGGGGGGATGAATAAATCCAGGGGACACACGACCCCCCTGCCCACCTCCCCCAATTGATGCCAATAAACAAGGTATAGAAACAGATATTGTTGCGAGATAAGGCATATTTGCACTCTTTGGGTGCCTTTACGATCCTTCAAATCAGCATATTTTTAAAATTATTAATTGTTTAGAAGAATAGTGCCTTCAGTGCATTTCCGCTTTTTGGCAACGCTATCTTATAGCAGGTATTTAGTAAGACTGGAGAAAGCTTGCAGATTTCAATAGCTAAACCAAAAAAAAGAAAAGAAACTAAAGAATAAATTTAAAAATTTCAAATTCATTCATTCTATTAAAGCAATACAATAGGAAAGTGAAAGGAAATTATTAATGACGGAACAATAATAACTCAATTTGTCCGACACTAATAATTCAATTTCTTTTTGGGTAGTTAAGAGTCATAGCTTGCAACCTATTTTCGACTATAAATATCGGAAATACTATAGCATATCACCTTTTTAGTATGCCCCAATGGCCTAATTCACATTTGAGCCATTTCAATGTTCATTCCTAAACTGTTAGATCTTGTTTAAATCTATTTCGAAGGATCAGAACTTATCACTGAAGCATGTTCCTCTTTAGTCAACTCTTAAGTTAGTTTCATTCCTTAAAAATATATAGTTAATCATGAAGTATGGGATGACTGTATTTAGTGTACCTGTTATAGAGCCAGGTCAAAATCAAAAGATATATTTTAATCAAATATTTTAGAAAGTGTACATTTGCTTGTTCTGTTGAGTGAAACACATCATGCTTTGAAACCCTTCTAAAACAGTCCTATACAAAGCCATGAGCAAAGGATGCGCCGTGATTAATAAGCTTCTAGCGTAGAAATGGTCTTTAACTTCTATCTCCTCGAGAAATTATTTCCATTGTGCATCTACCCTAAGCACATATACAGAAAGACAAAATATGAGAGATTTTCCCTTTGGTTAGGGGGTAAAATGAGTTAGACAATATAAAACGAGTATTATATATAGAAATTCTAGAAAAAATTACATATTTATGTATCCTAATAACTTTTATAGGACAATCTTTAAGATTAATTAACTCCCACTGGGCAGCGAATGAAAACGATTTGCTATGTGAAAAATTGGCAATGCAGTGGGCTGACAACACCACTTGGTATTGCAGTGGGCTAACAACAGCACTAGGTAGTATAGTGGGCTAACAAAAACACTTGGCAATACAGTGGGCTAAAAAAAGTACTTAGGCTATTTTGTTTATCTATGCAACCTTAGTTTGACTTAGTAGAAAATTAAACTTTGATAATATATTTAAATGAAAACGATGAAAAAGATGAATGGAAATCATTATCTACAAAAATTATCCTTCAAACATTCCTGCACCAATAAGCAAGTTTCTTCTCGAAAAGTGCAGAGCCAAAACTGCTGTCTTTTTCGTAGGATACCTCCCAAGCAAAAATCCATCCACATTCTTCTTAACATCCGTGGAATACTGGGTCATTGCATCTTCTGTTAAATCCTCGGTTATTTTGCCGAAATCCCAGAGAGCCACTGAGTAATCCATGCTACCTACAATTTCAACAATAAATCAACATACAAATTTAGGGTCTGGCACTTAATGTTTTTTAAGCAGTAATTTTTATTTCATAATTAATCAAAAGTGCAGCATTTCATTAAACCATTAATTTACAAGAGAGGATTTGACTCCACTCCAAATGGATTATTCGAGCAAAAGGCTAAGAAAAAAAAGACTTTATATTAGTTTTTGCGTAAATAACTGAACGATGCATTTTCGTCATGCCGTGGTTTTTCTTTTCGTTTATATTTAGCATGAACATCCACCCTATTACTGTTACCATTTTTGTATCCCAGTTCAGCAGTTTTGTGCCTTAGTCTTCGCATGCTTTAGTAGATATCTGCTGATATACTCTTCAAGTGTTGATCAGAAGTTCTGTTCAGCGTGTTGAGTCTTGGTGCAAGGCCGTGCCGACATTTTATATTCGGAAGTGGGCGGGGTGTCAAACTACGAAAAAGATCTGAAGCCAGTAATAACCACAAAGCACAGTATAAATATTATAACAGCAGCGAAAAGCCCTATACTCTCCATTAAAGATTTTTATGGTCTCATTAAAAAGTAGCAGCTGAAGCTATTGCTCTGGCGTAGTGGTAACTTCTCAGTCAGTGCCCTATATATGTGCCCCAATTTTGAACCAAATGCTCGCTACTATTCAAAATATTTCTATTGTGACCACAAAGCCCTCATAGCTAAGTGAAGATAGAATGCAGTTCTTGTACTTGGTCTCAAATTGTCTTTGAAGATGCACAATTTATAGTATACAACCTGAAGTCTACTAGAAATAACCTTCCTTGGTCAATCTTTCCATGTGTAACTTCATGGCATGAATTGTCGCTGATATTTTGGTTGTCAGAAGCATCAGATTTAGAGTACATGCGTTCATCCGCTTTTAACCTAACCGTTAGCTAAAACTAGGTGAAAAGAAAATTCTAGTTCTAATTCACTGTCTCCTTTGGGCCAGTAGTCACTTCATAAACATGTATGATATGGCAACCACAAACGTTAAGCGAAGCCAAGAGGTTGTAATACGAATAATATTATGCTGGGGGTTCTAAGGGTCAAGTTTCAACTTGCCTAGTTCGAATCGTGATTAGAACAAAAAATTAAATTAATATGCAATTTTAGTTACCGGTCTTAACAAAAACAGAAGAAAAAATTGTTGATCTCCATTTACCGCAACATTACTTTTATACATATTATTACAAATTGCAACAATAACTACATTCTCAAAAGATTTAACGAGCAACAAAACCTAAAAAAAAAAAATTTAGCAAGGAAAATAGTTCAAAAACCCTTCTATCGAAAATCGACTGCCGTGCCTTCTCCAGGTATTATGACTTTCAGTGACTGTTTCTGTCCGGGCCTACACTAGTACTAACGTTGATATTATGATTTTGAGGTCGTACCGAGGATAGAGGCCTTCCCCCGAAAAACTGTAAAATCGTATATTAAGACTTTCTTTTCCAGTATTTAATGCTTAAAATACAGCTATAAAAGAGCATATCAATGGCTGAGGCCCGTATCTCTTGCTCCCAACCCCAAAAAACACAGGATTTTTAAAATTTCCTCTGATTCTGTATATAACTCAGTAATTTTTAATTCTTCCTATATTGAAATAAATTCTAATGTACAGTTCTGGGTGTGAATACCCGCTTATAAGGTAATAGAATATGGTAATCATATCTGCAATGTGTTATTCTAGACGATAATTATTTTGTCATCAGTTCTTTTAATGTATACTGTTAATTATGTTTCCATAAATAAGGTAGCAAGAACAGAGAAAGTCGCTACAGTAGCTTTTATTTATCTAGCAACTCTTTTTCTACGAATTTATTATTCTATGATGTAATGCTTATATGAAAATAGAAACTTCAACACCTCTTGCAGATAAGGGAAATAATAAATTTTGTAATAAAAAAGATCAATTTTATTCCAGGGATTTTGGTATTCCGTTAATTTAGTATTGTAAGACTTGCTGTAAAAAATTAATACCAGAACCTAGTATTAAAAACTTATTTTCCTATAAGACATCTGTTAGCAAGTATTTCTTGATATGAAATGCACCCTTGTTCCTTTTTTTCTCTCTATGGTAGCAAGTATCTATATGCAGAATAGTACGTATCCATATAGTTTGAGAGCTCTGGTTCAGGACCTACAAAGTTGTGTTTTAGGAAAAAGTTATCTTCTTTACAGTAATGAGGGCTGGCTAGGTGCTGCCTCTGTATACAATGCCATATATAGGGCCTAAACGTAGTTATTGAGACGAATCAAAAGGATTAGGCGGTATGTTTCTCTCGAACACCCAATTGCAGGGACTAACAACTCAGACCCCTACCCCTCTCAGTAGCTCTTCACGCAAATCCTAGGAAGGTTTGCTCATCTAGTCCACGTACCAGAAGAAACACCAATCAGCACATTATTCCATTTTAACTCCTCTGCACTTGGCTAGAAGCACCCCCCCCCCCGTGGACGGCCTCGGCACATATTAAAGGACAGCGTCACCCAGTGTCTATTCATGATCAGTACTGATTGTTAAGAAGCAATAACGCTTGCAAGCGACCAGTCAGTCTTGAGGTTAAGGGTCACATCTTTGTCAACGGTGGACCAACAGTAGGAGCAATGAGTCTTCAGGAGTAGTTTGTTGAATAGTCTACGATGCTGATCTTTGCTCAAGTAATATGTACACCTATTAAAAAGGTTCTCTGAATAGATGCTGATCTTTTCTCTTTCCTCCTTTCGTTCGGTGATAGCTATGATATTTGAGGTGGTTTTTGTTAGCTTTAAAAGTAGTTGAATTCATAAATCAAAAAGGACATTTTGATATACAAAGCATCATTTTCAAGCTATCTAATAAAAAAGAAATATATCAATATTAAAATATGCTTTACATAAAGTTTTCTTTAGCCCCTCATTAATCACTGTAGCCAAATTAATAGGCGCATATTTTCTCTCTAAAATTTAAGCTTTTGATAGGTATTCGCTAATTTTAATAATGTTGAGATTTAGAAAGTGTCAAGGCTGTTCTTTCTTGTCCAAATTTAATTCTAACCAATATTCCCAGAGGGAATGTTATCCCACGGGAATAAAACTTCCTTATGTCATGGAATCACAAGGATAGTTAACACTATAGAGATTACCAGCCACAAGTTATACAAACAAGATTCTGGCCACAAACAAAATAACAAGAATAAGAACTAGAACGGAATTTACTTCCAAAAAATAAACTGTTATCTAGTACTTCATGAAAAATAAAGGTAACAATACTATACTATAACGTTAATTCGGATTAGCTTATTTGGATTGTTACTGGAACGTTAATTTGGATTAGCTTATTTGGATTGTTACTGGAACGTTAATTTGGATTAGCAGGGCTGGCAAATTTAAGCAGGCACGGCATAAAAAGAACCATTAACACGCAACAATCTCCAGAAAATAGTTAACGGCGTGTCTTTTTATGCATGGCACATTTAAGAACATGAAGAGTTTACAGCTCCATCTCCGTGGAAATTACATGTTGTAGATCAGTGGTCCTTAAACTTATTTAGACACTCTACCCCTTCTTACCCACAATCCATTTTAGGTACCTCTTCTCAGTTACCAGTACTAAGTAAACTACAGCTAAAATATAAATGGAATTGCATGTCATACAGGTGAAGGGTTGTTTTTTTTTTCTTTTTTTTTGGCCAGCCGCGTACCCCCTAGAAATTTTAAGTACCCCTAAGGATAGGTGTACACAGTTTGAAAACCACTGTTGTATGCAATAATAACCTAGTTTTAAAAACATTTAAGTTGTTTTTTGTTTTAAAATGTTATGTTAAATTGTAGGTTAAATTTTTTTATTAAACCAAAAAATGTATCCTAATAAGATTTATTCTATTAAAGCAAAACTAAAATTGGCCAGTACTCATTTGTTTATACGGTTTCTGAAGAGCAGAATAGAATCACCGAACATGCATGTAGAATCCAGACTCACCAGGAGATGGTAAAATTACCAAATGTGCATTTACTTAAGCGTAGGCTGGTAAGCACACCATTTTACATAAATCAGTTTACAAGGGTGTCAAATATGTTAGTCCAGTTACTTGTTTCCCCCCATAAATTTAATTTTCTGTTTTGCCTCATTTCCTGTTTCTTGTTATGTGGTTTTTATAACAAGCGTTCTTATTGTTGCAGTAAGTATCTTTATTCTACATAACAAGCATTATTCTTATTTTTATTTTACAAAAATAAAGGTTAAATTTATGTAAATTTACTTAAGCAACGATTGACCATGAAGTCCGATAGTATATCTCTACTACTACTACTAACAATTCACTGCGGCCCAAACTGCCTGACGCCAACACAGCTACGCACGCTAATCCTCGATCCCAATCTATTCAAAGTCTTTCTCTTTGCACCCTCCCAAGAAGTTCCAATTCCCCTTATATATTTCCTTACGACATCATCCCACCCCGTTCGAGGACGACCTGCTTTACGTTTGGCCCTAGAGAATTGGCCGACGAGAACAATTTTTGGTATTCTGCCATCCTTCATCACAGAGCGTGTTCTAGCCATCTCACTCTTTCTCTTATTGTAGCTTTAGTAAGGGTAGTATATCTCTACTGATGTATATATTTCATCGGTATATCTCTGATGAGCCCTAATCGACAAGATAGAGTCACCGGTACTGTTTTTTTTATTCTCAGTTCGATCAAGAGGAATACCCACTTTATGAGGTGCTAAATTATATATAATTAATAATTCTTCACTCAATATTTATACTTTTTAATCACACCCTGGCCTTGTGAAATTCCACGTTGCCTGGCGTCTAAAATTCAGATGTTGCGTGGGAATTTGAAAAAAAAAAAATACTTAAACGAAGTCAGTAAATGAAGTAAGTGTCTTATTAGTTTCTTAGTGAAGTTTTGGTATTACTATTTATAATCCTAGCTTGTTTTACACACTTATAACTTTGTTTTCTAATAAGGTAAAGCCCTTCTAGAGCTAGGTTATGGAGATGATTTGAATGTCGAACAAATAAACATTCAGATGGGGATAAGTCGATTTATTAGACAGTGAAAACAGATAAAAAAGTCTGGATATTTCGATCACATTTACAACGATCGTCATCAGCAGAAACACTAAAGTACTAAAATTAAAACTAACATATTCATACATAACAAAATAATTTACTTCATCCAACTCTGTCTAAGGTTCTGTTTGGACATCTCCGGGAATATTACCAAAGCCATTATGCTGTTTCACACAACCCAAGACTAATCTAAGAGGAAGGGGAGTTTTGTTCAATTTCAGGGCTATTGAATAAAACTCTTCTTAGTCTATGGTGTTT
Source organism: Artemia franciscana (assembly GCF_032884065.1). Lineage (NCBI taxonomy): Eukaryota > Metazoa > Arthropoda > Branchiopoda > Anostraca > Artemiidae > Artemia > Artemia franciscana. The sequence goes on from NC_088878.1 coordinate 23,417,168, forward strand.
ATCCCTCCTGAGGATATATCTACGCCATCCAACCTCTTTAACGATGTACCTGCTGAGAGGGCTTATCATTACTCATAAAGATGAGAACTTTACGCCTATGCCCTAAGCCTTTGATCTATACACTAATTTCTAGATAAAGTCAAGCACATGTTTCTCGTCTTTTTTTTTTCTTTTCTTTTCCCTCTTTTTTTTTTGTTTAAGTTTTGCCTGCGATCTTGCAATAGTGGCAGAATTAATGAAATGCAACATTGCAACCCAAAACAAGAAAAAGATAGGAAATTACCGGAAGCAACGACATTTCACTCTCCTCAACCGAAAGTGATCGAATAAATGACAAGAAAAAGATGGAAAATTACCAAACAACAAGAAAAAAATAGAAAATTACCACAAGCAATGACATTTCCCTCTCCTCTACCGAAAGTGATTGAATAAATGACAAGAAAAAGATAGAACATTGCCAAGCAACAAGAAAAAGATAGAAACTTACCAAGTAACAAGAAAAAGATAGAAAATTACCAAACAACAAGATAAAATAGAAAATTACCGGAAGCAATGACATTTCCCTCTCCTCTACCGAAAGTGATTGAATAAATGACACTATCATGTGCAGGAAGTTGCGCAACTGGCGCTGCTTCGTGGGCCAAATCCCATATATGTAAGTGTCCATCTCTATCGCCAGATGCCAGAAATCTACCGTCGGGCGAAAAGCTTAAACATTGGATTGATGCTTTATGGCCTGTCATGTTGAATACACATTTGCCTAGAAATATTAAAATATATAGCATAAACTGCAAATCTGCCTTATTTTAAACAATTAAGAATAGAAACAGGGTTGTCAGCTTTCTTTTTAATAATAACAACTTTATTTAAAGTATTTCTACCGTACACAAAATTATAGGCAATATATATTAGAGCAAGAATGACACATTTAAAACCTGCATCAGCGACAGTGTGTTTCTATAAATTTTTTCAGTGTTCCATTGTCATTGTTGTCTGTCTCCTTTTTTTTGTACATCTTTCAAAAACTTAAAATTGGTTGGGCGGTTTAGAAAAAATAAGCAAATTGATGAAATGACTTTCGAGTATCTGGAGTTTTACCAATTTGTTCTGTAGTACCAAACAATTTTTTGACGATTGGTCGACTGATTACCTCACCCAAGAGTCGAACCTGTGAGCACATATGCTTACTATTTAAAAATTGTTAATCTCTAAGAAAAGAAATAGTAAAAAAAAATAAAAATAATAGTAAAAACATTATTTTACTATTATTTTACATTACCGGAAAAAAAAATCTAGAAACCCTTGATTAGGATGTCACCCTATTCCCATAATACTCTATTTGGAACAAATTACGAATCTTAGTTCTGTATCAAGAAAACGGTGAATTATTAGAAGGAATGTTTGAAATTTTGGAACGAAAGCTGATCTTCGGGAAATATGTCTAATGATTATTGCGGCTAAAAGCTTGCTAAATTTTTGACGTATACTTGAAATTGAGGAATTCCTGGCAAACAAAAAACAACTGTTTTTCCAGAAATAAAGGCATTATTCAACACACCGTCCACCTGAAGCTAAATGTTTTTCCCTTTATTCCGTAAATTTACGGATTCCTTGCCAACAACACCACTCGTCACCACTCAGCCTGGGAGCGAATAAAGCAAATTTTTAATATCTTCGCCTGAAGTGATGCTTATTGGTGTATTCCAATAAGAGAATTTTGCATTGATTGAAACAAGTGGCAGTCAGAATAGAAATCATCTGGTGAACATAGTGGGTGAGGTATAACTTCCAGAAATTGTTTTCAGCTTATCTTTCAACCTCATGGCAAGTGATCTCATGCTAAGAAACAACACCTTTGTGCCGGGTTACATATTCGGTCGTTTTTGTTCAATACTCTCTCGAAACTAAAACAATTGCCGTTTGTAGATGTTCCCCATTAAGATTCACTAGATTTTAGAACTAAAAAGCGAATTATACCTTTCTAATCTCACCAAATAGGATCGATCACCTCTCGATCACCAAGGATCGAGCACCCTTGCGAGCACCCAACCCAACTCGGTAGCCAGTCGCATCTTGCTCCAAGCCCGACACCCTCAACCTTCAGAGCCAACCAATGCCGTCTCACTGCAAATATTTGACTTTGATGTTCTTGGTTGCTCAGGTTTCATGTACAATTTCTTGTGCTTAGATTTTAGTATACAAACCCATTTTTGTCATCAGCAATAATTCGAATCCAAAAGGACTTCCTTTATAGTACTGAAGCAGCATTTCGGACATAGAAAATCACCTTCTAATGACTTTCAAATTCAACTTATATAGTAGCCAACTTCCGAGCTTGCAGATGGATCCCAATGATTTTAGGCCTTTATAGGTTGCTGCTTGTGTAACACACCAGTGTTGTTACAATCTCTGCGTGTGTTTAACACGTGTTTTCACTGAGATTGCTCACCAATTCTTCTTCTTAAAACTCAAACCATTTGTGGAGATGTTTTTTTGTCTTTAATGCCCAAATCACCACTTCTAAAGCATCAAAGCCAGAAATTTGTAATAGAGTAGTTTTTTCAAACCTCATAAATCTGTTGAGAGATATTTAAAAGATACTAGCCAAAAATAATTCTCTGACGATCATTGGCCGTATGCAGCAGCCCTTCAGAAGATTTTACTCCCACAGAACGACCTGATAAAGGAGTCCAAAACATTCCAATACAAAAAGGAAATAACGCTTTCAAGAATTAAGCTGCACTATATCATCAACGATGAATCGAAAGCACAAAAATATCCATACAAACTGAAGAGTATAGGAAACCTGCTAAGACAGTACATTTTTGGGCTTTTATATGGCTTTATTCAACTAGTATGGAAAGCTTACAGAGACAAAATTCAAGTTCGCCTAAAAAAAAAATATATATATATTTAGCATTGATAAGTAAAATCATTAGGTTAATTATAAAAATATAAACAGAAAAGATCATCTGCACTTAAAATCCTTTATTTCGTCTTCACACTTGGTCGAAGATAAAAAGAAAAACATAATTTTTTTCCAAAAGGGAAAAAATGTACTTGCGTGCATTTTTGTTACCTGGACTATGTTCTGCAGGCTAAATTCAGATAACTTATCACAGTAATGCAAGAACATATTTTAAAATAAAAGAGCCTCACTTTTTTCAGAAAACCCCAGTTTCGATTTAAATCTATTACAACTACTACTAACAACTCACTGCAGCACTGAGCCACCTGAGACCGGCACAGTTGCATGCACTCCTCTTTTACCATTATATATTCAAACTCTCACTCTTTACCCCCTTCAAAGAAGTTCCAGTTTACTTTAAATCCTTTCTTTTGACCTATTCCCATCACATTCAGGGACAACCTCCTTGTCGCTTGGCCTCAGATGTACGACCGAAAAGAACAATCTTTGGTAATCTGTCAACCTTCATCAGCAATACGTGTCCTAGGCATCTCAACTTTCCTTAAATTATAGCCCTTGAAAGTTGGAAAAATCCCGCTTTTTGCAGGGCCTGTCAAATGAGTACCCATCGTAGAAAATTCATCTGGAAAACATTTAAAAAATCTTCCTCTGTCTTCCGAAGTGCTCAAATTTCGGAACCATACTTGCACACTGTCATTACCGTAGCTTCAAATATTCTAGTCTTAGCTCGCAGACTTAGCTTCTCATTCTTCGAAACCAAAAATTCAACTGTTAATAAATACCCTGGCCCATGACTATTCTACTTTTTACATCTTCACTGCGTCCACAATCTTCAATAAAAATGCTACCCAGGTAAGTGACCTCTTGATTGATCTTCTCCTTACCCCAAAACTTTGATTGAAATCCGGTTTTGGATACATTAAAAGTATGTTTAATTTGAATATGAAAAATTTGTTGGAACATGAGAACTCAAGCAGTCAAACAGTTCGTGGTAACGAACTGTGGTAAGGAGCGATCAGGCTCAATAGTAACCAAAACTCTAAAAAATGGAATTTTGGTACCAATAGCTACATCAAAATAATCGCATTTTAATGCTGATTTTAAATATATAAGTTTCATCAAGTTTAGTCTTACCCATCAAAAGTTACGAGCCTGAGAAAATTTGCGTTATTTTAGAAAATAGGGGGAAACACCCCCTAAAAGTCATAGAATCTTAACGAAAATCACACCATCAGATTCAGCGTATCAGAAAACCCTACTGTAGAAGTTTCAAGCTCCTATCTACAAAAATGTGAAATTTTATATTTTTTTTGCCAGAAGGCAGATCACGGATGCGTGTTTATTTGTTTGTTTGTTTTTTTTTTTGTTTTTTTTTTCAGGGGTGATCGTATCGACCCAGTTGTCCAAGAATGATGCGAGAGGGCTCATTCTAACTGGTTTTTTACTAAAGTTTTTTACTGTTTTAAAATGTAGAGTTTAAAGAAAGAGTCAAACTTTAGCGTAAAGAGCGGGGCGTTGAGAAGGAAAAGCCCCTTTCATATACGGAGTAATTTCTGTTCGTTTTAAGTTTTAATGTTACTCCTTACTTTCATTTAAAAAATTTGTTTTTTTTTATTTAATTTCATATAGGCTTAACGAGAATTAGAAGAAATTACTAGCATTGCTCTCAGATCAGCCGTGCCAAGAAGAAACGGAATATTTTACAACAAGCTTGATTTCGATTTATAAAATCTGTGTTTCAATCAAAGGTCCAAATTTTATTTGAATCCATTCTTAACTTTTCTGATAATGGAGAAATGATTTAGTTTTTAGACCATTCTTAATTAATTAAAAATAGATGGCGATGTGTTTTCCTTAGAGACAAACTTGAGCCCCTTTTCCTAACAGTTTTTATCAGTTACTCATTTTGTCATTAGTTGACGAAATGATGGAAAAAATTTATGAAACAAAACAAATGTCAATAAAAAACGAAAGATTCATTTTTATTACTAAGTATTTGTTTAAATGCATGTATATAATTCAAACCGTTAAACCAATTACAAACCATCACCGTCTGTTACACTACTTCATTGGATCTTGGCAATCTTTTCATTGACGGATACTGTCATCGAATTCACCTCCATACACGAAAATTTAGAGTATACGCCTTAATACACGAAAAACTAGACTTGAAGAAGAAGACTAAAAATTAGTTACCACTACAACAGTGATCTACTGGCCGTTCGAAGAGATTTATAAAACATTCGCTGAAAAATATTTGTTTTTTAGAAAAACGAAGTTTTAGATTTTTCTCGACTGAAATTTTAATTTGGGCTTTTACGTCTGTGAGCTTTAAAAAAGAGATCAAGGGTTTATCCAGGATTTATGTTCGAAGGGGAAAGGGGTTACCAAAAAAACCTTTAAGCATATAAAAGATTTGCTTATATGCATTTTTGTTACGTTTTTACGGGTCGGACAAAAATTTTCGGGGGAGGGGGTTGATACAGGTAAAAAATTAAGAGAAGAATATTCTGGCATTAAAATTCAAGGTAGTTTAAGCTTAAGTTTTCCAGTTTTATAGAAAATTTTCGAGTCAGTACATATGATATTTTTAACTTCCAGTAAACACTCGACCCAAGATCAAAATCCGTTCTGCGGTTTAACAGCCAAAGAGGAGCTATGTCTGGCCCTCAGGTCTCAATCGCACTACCTGGCTAAGGGACCATGAAACAGAGATCAGCATTGCCGTTTTCGACTATACTCTAGTGCCATCTTCTTTTTTTCCTTTAAAGAAGATCTGTGCATAATAAGACATATTTATGCCTATTTTTCTGATTCTTACGCAAAATTAAATGCAACAAGAATCAAATAATAGCTAATTCACGTAACTTCTATGGGCATATTTCACTGCACAGTACAAGCAATGTCTTTTGGAGCAAAAAGCCTTAGGTTATATAAACAATATTGGGTACATATCATAATAGCCAATCCAGCAGAGCCGACAACCACAGATGGCATATTTAGCTGAAAACATTTTAAACAACGGGTGTGTGGTTTGATTTTCAACTGAAGAAATATACGTAGAGAAAATGATTAGTGTTTTGAAAAGAAAAAAATATATAAGTAATGAAAACCAAAACATTATTAAAAGCTATGTCTTTTTTCAAGTTTCATGAACATCTTAGCACCCCAGGCAGAAAAATTATCCTGGGTGCCCTTAAAACGGGTTTGGAATGCACATACAAACTCTTATGTGGGCCAGAGTACTATCATTAGGCAGGGGGAGGGGCTTTAAGGGATAAAAAAGATTTTTTAAACGGACTGATAGTAAAGAGGAAATGGATTCTTTCGCTAGTAATACTAGGTAATTTGTCTGACAAACCAAGTTCGCTGGGTTGTTAGTAGATAATTCAATTGTAAACATTCAATGCTATAACTATTCAGGTATATTTGATTTTATTTAACTGAAAAAAAAGGTAAAATAAACAAAAAATTCAAGAAAATAATGACCACAAAAACGATGAAAAAAATAATCTTAAGACTTTGTGTGGAAGGTAAAGCAATGCGCATTTAGAAATAAGATTACTAAAAATTTATGATCGCTTTAAAGCAGGGCTTCTTAAACTATGGGTCGCGACCCCATTTGGGGTCGCGTAGCAAAATTATGGGGTCGCGAGTGATAAAAATACAATTTAACAAAAAAATGTTTTTTAACTTGTAAAATTATTCTTATAAAGAAAAATAACAATCATCATAGATAAATATATCATAAAATCTTCTGGTTCGGAAAGACTGTTTATACCTGCATTTCTATTCCGATCATTATGACATCTTGTATAAATTTACTATGAATCAGAAGATGTTATAGAACTTCATAAAGAATGTAGATTTATTTTTCTCAATTTCTTAAAACCGAAATAATCCTGATAAATATTATCAACAAAATTTCTAAGCGTTATTTCGAAGAAACTATATAAACATTTCGTGTTATTTTCATTTAGCCATTGTATGACTGTGAACAAAGTGCATGTTATTCCGAATTAGTCAGTCCTTTCGCGACCGACGGGACCTTACAGTCCCAGAATGTAAAAATCCTTTGGACTCTTCTTAATTGATTGATAGCACCAAAATTGAACGATGTGCTTCAGAATGCTGTTAAGGTCATAAATTTTATTAAGAGCCATGCCCTTAACAGTCCCTTATTTTCAAATCTCTGTAAGGATACGGATTCCAACTACACAACTTTGTTATTACATGCAAAAGTAAGATGGTTGTCAAGAGTCAAAGTTTAAAAAAATTATTGTTATTAAAGGACGAGATCGAAATATTTTTAACTTAACGAAAATGTGAATTTGCTGCTTTTTTTTCAAAATGACTTGTGGCTATCCAAGCTGTGTTATTTGTCAGATATTTTTGCGAAGTTAAACGATCTTAACTTGTCTCTTCAAGAAAAAAAATTGCGATATATTTACTTCAAACAATAAAATTGAAAGTTTTATTAAAAAGATCAGCATTTGGAAAAGTAAGGTAAAAAAAAAATTCGTTCAAAGTGTTTTCCAGTGTCGATAATTTTGTAATTGATAAAATTCATTGCAAAACTTTTATTGCAAAAACTATTGTAGATCACTTAAAACCACTAGAAATACAGTTCCGTACATATTTTATATTAAATATTGATTTACAAAAAAATAGTTTGGATTCAAAAGCCGTTCTGGATATGCTTAATTGAGATTGGTCATCTGCCACTTAAAGCTCAAGAAGAATTTGCTGAGCTTTCGTGTGACTCAAACTTAAAACTACAATTCCAAAAAAAAGCCCTTGACTGAATTCTGGATCAGAACTAGAACTGAATTTCCCATAATCGCCGATATGGCGTTAAATGTACTTCTGCCATTCAACATCATATATTTATGTGAAGTTACTTTCTCAGCTTTAACACACATTAAATCCCAATATCATTTAGCGATAAAAAAAAAATGCTGAAGAGGTCTTACGTCCAACAGTTTCAAACATTACACCAAGATTTGATTTGTTATGCAATAAAAAACAGGCAAATCCATCTCATTAAATTTTTAACATAAACTTTAATTTAATATTTACCTCGCAACTACTTGGATATATTCGAGAGAATTAAGACGGTCAGAATCCACTTTTGTTTTTGAAACTATAATACAAACATTTCTATAACATTTTGTGCAAATTTTAATTTGGAATTTTTATACGTTTCAAAACGAATTCTAAATTTATACATTTTCATATGCATCTGTATATTGTTACCTAATAAATACATCGTCAAAAAATATTAATTTATTTTTCTTTTATATTTTTTTGGGGTCGTTAAGAAACTCGCAATCATAAATGGGGTCGGGAATTACAAAAGTTTAAGAAGCCCTGCTTTAAAGTAATACCCCTGACCTGCGCACACAATGAGGCTAAAGGTAGCAACAAATAGTCAATAATCATTAATAGTAAATGAGTGCTAGAGCACAGCCTTAGCTTAAAAGATTCTTAAATTTGTTATAATCAGTCTACTGAAAGGATTCAATTTTGAAAAAGCCCCAGTCAAAGCGAAAAAGAGTATAGCTATAAACCCTGCATGAAAAAGAAAGGGAAATTTAGTTGGTTCTTTTTCATTGAATTATAAGTCACTGAAAGAGTAAAAATACTTTCAGTCACAATATTTTTCAATCTATTGTAGACTAAACTAGAAAGTCTCTGTACATCTGTCAATAAAGAATTTTTGTTCAGGGAGGGGGGTCTTTTTTACTCACCATCATTAAAATCTATGTCTTTCTTCAAATTTCATAAATATCTTAGCACCCCAGGTAGAAATATTATCCTGAGTTCCCCCAAATGGGTTTGTAATGCCCATATAAACTCTTATGTACGACACAGTACTATTCTTAGGCAGGAAGAGGGGCTTTAACGCATAAAAAGACGGTTTATGACTGAAGAATTGTCCAAAAACCCTATACAAGAGACTTAAAGTTCCTACATATAAAACGCTAAGTTTTGCGTTTTCCTTGAAAAGATCTGTCGTGGATCCATGTTAATTTATTTTTATTTTATTTTTTTCATTTTCAAAGGGTGATCATACCAAACCGTTGATCGTAAAACGTCGTGCGAAGGTTTTTTTTAGCGAACATACAAATCTCTAACCCCTCTATAAAACTATGTGCCTGATTTTGGACGTGTGAAGTACATGTCGAATTGAAAATTATTAAAGTACTATTCAAGAGACAAGACAACCCTACCCTAATAATCCTGAGAAAAAAGATAAAAATATATCTACTTAATTACCTGTGAGGACGTCCCACATCCTGATACAACGATCTGTAGATCCAGTCACAACATAGTTTGAGTTCGGGTGAAATTGAACCACATCAACGTCGGAATGATGACCTGAAATAGGAAAGAAAAAGAGCCACATGAAAATGGAGATTCAAACAAAGATAGCTGCCATAAAAAAAAACATATATAAAGGAATATCGATGCTTGGGAGATGTCCACTAAATTACGACCTTAAAATATACATTTAAAAAAAAAACAAAAAAACAGCACGGTTTTGTAAGATTTTTCTTCTTTTTTTTTTCAAATATTGGGTTGAATTGGGCGGAAATTGAGCCACATCAACGTCAGAATGATGACCTTGATCAGAATGGGTCTGATCAAGTTTGATCTTTAAATTTATTGAAGTTTTTAACGCCAAATGAAAGGAAGCTTGACATGGCTACGGCACGTTCTGCGGATGAAAGATGACAGATTGCCGAAGATTGTCCTTTTCGGCCAACCGTCTAGGGCTAAACGGAAAGCAGATCGTCCTCGTCTAGAGTGGGAGGATGTCATCTTCCTGTCCTTCTTATTACAGAGTGGGAGGACGTATCTTCCTATTCTTCCAAACTTCTTTTAACTGTGAAAAAAACATCCTGAGCCTTGGCTATTCTACTTTTGACATCTTCAGAGCTCCCACCATCTTTAAAAATAATACTACCAAGGTAACTGAAGCTGCCCACCTGATCAATTTTTTCGTTAGCCAACATCTCCTTTTCATATTCACTTACTCCTAACCTTAGTCACTTAGTCTTCTTAACATTAATTTTTAAACCTATTTTAGCATCCTGAACTCGCAAAACCTCTAGAAGTTAATTGATTTTGCTCAACCTTTCATCCACGATGCATAAATCATCACCATAATCTAAATCCAGGAGACTTTTGCCTCCCCATTTGATTCCGTGGTCTCCCATTGCCTTTCCTGTGCTTCTTAAGACGAAATCCATCAGAATTATCAACATAAAGGGGGGTAGAGCACAACACGGCTTAACTCCTGACTTAATCCAAAACCAGTTGTTAGCCTCACTTACTCCCTTAACCGCAGCAGTATTATTATCGTGCACAGCACTAATAACTTTAATGTGTTTTTCTAGAATACCATACAAGGATAAAACCTTTGCTAAAGCTCTTCTGTCAACAGAATCGAACGCTTGCTCATAATCCATAAAACTGAGGATCAAAAATGTTAAACGAATAAGACAATTTTCTATTATTAGCCTAAGAGTGAAAATATGGTAGATATATCCTCTACCTTTTCTAAAACCGCACTAATCTTCCCTTAAAACTTTGCCTACAGCATCTCTCAGTCTAAAAAGTATGATATTACTAAGTAGTTTGCTACGTATAGAGAACAGAATAAAGCCTCGATAATTACAACATTCACTCTTATCACCTTTCTTGTACAGTGATTTAATTAAGGTTTTCTTAAAATCGTTAGGTACTTCCCCTTTTTGCAAAAATCATATTCATAATCTTCAGTAACTTACTTTTAACCTCAGAACCACCATATTTAAGAAACTCATTTACCAAACTATCAGTACCTGGAGATTAATTATTTTTTAATCCTTTTAGTACTGTCGCTAATTCTTCCTCACAGAACAAATCTTCCTTAACATCCAATGTATCACAAACTTTTTCATTTGCTTCTATATCTTTTCCTGCAACTCTAACTCAGTTTAGCACATTCTCAAAATGTTCTGTTCATCTCTATTTAACTCTTTTCTTATCACTAATTGTGGCCCCGTTCCTATATTTAACAGGGACAAGTCCAGATTGACTACTCCCTCTCGATTTATTAATATACCGGTATAATATTTTACTATTATGCTGTCTAGCTGCATCTTCCAGATCCTCGGCAATTTTATCCGTTGCATCCACTTCAGATCTCCTTAGTTCATATTTTAGTGCTTTCTCCACTTAATTTATATTCCTTTTGTTTTCATATGATCTATCATTCACATAATTCTTGTGCAAACCCATTCTCCTCTCTATTAAACATGAAGCCTTTTCACTAATATTCCTAGCTGCAGTCCTAGCCTCCTTCCCTAAGACACCATTAGCAACTTCACAAATTGTTTTTCTAAAATTATTCCAACCATCTTCCACATTGTCAAATTTTAAACTCTCCAGTTTAGCATTCACCTGTTCCTGGAAAGTTTCTCCCCCATTCTCATCCTGGAGTCTTCTAAAATCATAACTTCCCGGGATATAGTTACCCTTCCGAAATTTCACCTTTAAATTTACCCTAGACACTACCAGATGGTGGTCTTTACTTTTAACATCAATAACAGCACTCCAATATAACCTACTATCTTGTATTGATTCTGGTAGTCTTCGGTTTACTATGACATAATCAATAAGGTTTGCTGTCTTACCATCACGTAAATACCATGTCAACTTAAGGGTAATTTTTTGACCAAACACAGTATTGGTTATAACTGGATTGTTAAGCCTACAAAATTCCAAGAGTCTGTAGGCATTACTGTTTTCTTTTCCTACACCAAATTTACCTAGGCTTGGATACCATCTATCCCTATTTCTAAATTAAAAACACCATATGTCTACCTGGGACCCTGTCTATTTGCTCTGTAACTGTAGGTAAAATTCATCGAGTCACTAGTATTTCCGTCAGTCGGTTCAACAGAGGCATATACTAAAGTACCCTGAACTTTCTAGTCATAAATGAGCAATTAATGTTCTATCATTAATACCTTCCCAGTCTAAACAAGACTTAGCAGCTTCCTTATTGATCAAAAGCCCTACTCCCTGTCTATGTGCCCCACCCTTCCCGCTTGAGTAAACAAATTCTATATCACCTAATTTCATGCTTTCAACCCCGAGATATGAGTTTCTGAAACTCCTAATAAGTCCAGTTCGGATCGTCTGAATTTGTAGGTCAAAATGTCAATACGACAGTCTTTTTTTAACATCACAAAATTCCAAGTTGTAAGTACCTATTTGCAAAATACAATTTTTTTTATTTTAGCCGAGAAGGATGATCAGGGATCTTTGCTGTTTTTTCACTAACATTGATCTTATTAAGCAAACTGCCGCAAAAGATCCTCAAAAGGCTCATTCACGCAGAAAATATAAAGTTCTAGCACATGTTCAAAAACATAGGATATGGCGCCACAGCCAAGTTCAATTTTTTCGTCACTTTATGTTGCTGAGCAATGATTTTCTCAATTTTCAGGCCCCACGAGTTCCTTAAGATAAATACGGAGAAAAAATCCCCTCCCAAGCCAAGGGATGTAATTGGACTAGGCGTAGCAAGAATCACAGCTTACGGGTGCTAAGAAATCACAGCATATGTCTTTTTACAAAAACGGTAATTTTTAACAGAATGCGGCTGTTTTCAGAAATTAAGGTAGTACTTAAAAAATGAATTTTAGCGTAAATATCGAGAAGGATAAAGAGTAGCAACCCCTTTCATATTTATATCTACTTGTCCTTCAGATCACGATATGCCCCAGGACCTAGTCGCTGATGTGATAAGAGCAATCCGTGTCTATCATGAAAAGAAATTAGTAATCCAAAAGTTTGTGATATACGAACTGGACGAGGTACCCATACTCTCAGGGGGCTCACAGCCACACTGATTCGCCAGGTTAATGAGCATCATTCTATTGTGGATAATCTTACACCTGAGCTTCTTCAGTTCAGCTCAAATAATGCTAGTGTAGTGCTTCCCAATTGATTTCGGGCCGTTTCCAATTTAGGGATTTCTAAAATCCTGATACCCTCGTGATATTTAATTTTTTGTTCAAAATTTGGCAAGCAGCTCATCTGAAGGAAGCTTAAAAGACCATTAATTTGATGTTTATTTCCGGTCATCCTCTAGGCATATCTTATGCTAATGAAAGTATTGTCTGTGTAAAATACCTTCTAGGCTATACAATGCGTTACTACAATACTATCATGCATCTTTTTTGCTTTTTAAATACATTTGAATGTGACGTCATTCACATGGAAAATATTTTGCTTTCCAAAATTAAGGCTCTAAAGTATAATCAGTCAAAGATTGCACGTCGAACCCATGGCCCACCAAAATATTACCATGCACCATCGCTGGGGTATGCACCCGGCACTGGGAGCCACGGTGCTAGTGTAACTGCAAGTTTAGCAAAAGCTCCCGATGCATCAAAGCACTCAGACTCTAGGATTCTCAAATAACCTCCAAAAAGACTCAAACCAAATAATTGCAAGAATTGTTTTGAGCGTCTTACCGACAATTCCTCCTCCCATATCGTGGGGAGAGCAATCCTCAAATCTAAGGCGACTTAACAAAAAATTGCATGTTGTACTTAATGAGAAAGATGTATGTCAACTCTCTTGTATATGCGCTAAAATGTGTCACAGACACCGATGCTAGGCTGAAGACTCCCACTCATTGTTGTATAATTCGTCAAGTTTCTGACAAGGTCTTTCCAAAAGATTTGTGTGTCATGATTCGGAACTCCACAAAAGCCGAGAAAATCTGACAAGCTCACTCGCACAAATTTGCTTTTGGAAATAAGGACGATTCACAAGGGGAAATGGACAGCCCTGTGATCCTCTGCGACTACGACCGCTTCTGTGTAATGCATTTCGATACTTGCCGATGATGTAATTCCAGTGCCAAAATTGCAAACATGCTGCTGCAAACAGTAATAATGTTATTCGTTGTTTTCACGGTAATCACGCAAATACAAAACATAAACTCTGCAACATTGCATTAATGTGTACTCTCTGTAAGCAGTCAAACAAGCCAAGTGTCCCCTGGCCAGAAAGCTAATGAGGAAACCATTGCCAACCAGCAGATAAAATTGACTTCGTGGACTATAAAGTCCACGAAGTCAAGGACAATAAAAAGCAAAATATCTTGCAATGACGCACTGTGCATATCAGAACATTTCCTGTCAGCTGAGTCCTCTTCCCTATTAATAATAACATTCGGCTTACTAAATTTATCGAATAATTTTCCAACCTCAAACTGTTCAGCTAAATAGTGTTTCCATTGCAAATGGTGAACAGTAACGGATGTCGTATTTTAAATGTGACTGGTAGAGCATCGATGTGGGTGCATACATTGGGGAGCTTGATACCATACTCGACAAAATCAAAGGTCCCCTTTCTACTCCTGTAACAATTCTCAGAGCTTCCTGACTTACAGAAACAGATTCTAATCAAAATTTAATGTAGTAAAATCACACATGGAATGCGTTGCAACGAGCGCAGTACCGTCCCTTTATGCGAAGTACGTTTGGGTCAGAAACATCTGGTTAGTCCCTTAGTCCGGCCTTACGGAAGGACATAAGTTTCTGCGGCATCTACAATCATGATTTACTACAACTATGGAAATCCTAATTTACAAAGAGAAAATTGCTCTCATTTAATCGAATCCATCTAAACGCAGAAAATATCAATTTTTTTCTCATATCAATTTTTTTCAACAAATTCAAACCATTCGAAAAAAAACTAAGCATCGGGTGCGAACCCGGGAACTCGGGATCAAAATCCTAGTGCTCTACCATTTAATAATCTAGTACAGCTTTTTATTTCTTTATAGTGTTTGGTTCGGTCTAGTGCATTGGTGAATGCAATTTAAAAGGTTTCCTAGTATCTACAGTTACCAATATTACCTATTATGAGATAGGCAGATTTGATACTAAAATTAAAACCTGATATGAAACTGACTTCATGCAATTATCAACTATTCCCCAGAAAAGTTACGTTTTGTTCAATATTACCAATACCCAATGTAAGCAGTCATTTTAAAAGTGAATCAGGTTCACCTACATACAGATATTTCTATAATTTTAATATCTGAATAGCACCTGCAAACATTCTAAGCGGTTGGGGGTGATCTGTAGCCCAGAGTCTTCCAGTTCTGTCATAGCCACCCGACGCAAAATAATAGCCATGTGGACTGAACTTCACACTCCAAACAGGAAACTGATGTCCTTTATAGACAACAAGACAGGACCAGACTTGTAAGCTCCAAAGCCGAATCGTCGTATCTTCGGAGCACGAGAGGAGCATTGTACGGTCAGGACTAAAACTTGCGTCATAAACAGGTCCACTGTGACCCTAAAACAAAACATTACATGTTTTCACTTAGAATAAGTAGCTACAAGTACAGAGCTTTTCTTTTTCTTCTTAAAAACATTGTTTCTGAATTCTTACGGATTACTGGGTGAGATAATGAGACTTTGACTATTACAGAAGACCCCATTAAACATCCTTCTATGTTGTTTTAGTGCTCCACTAGCAGAAAAAAAAGAGCAAAAAAAGGGTCAAATCAGGGCTTCCCATGCAAAAAAAGTAATTTTCCTTGTTGTTCAAGGTGGTGCAATGTAATTCTCTTGTTTAGGTTTTCGACCATGTTGATTCCAATGGTGCATTCTTCGTTTCGACCTGGCACCACTTTCAATGAGTTTCAGGTTATTTTCCGAATTTTCATAAATTAATTTTCGCAAAAATCTTCTACCAATAAGATTAGCCAAAATAACAGTTACCGTTCCTGAATCACCTTTAAATGACGATTCTTTCTCATTCGACAATTTTTTTTCAATTGCATTTTTAAATTTTGGTTACTAACTACGAGTTCACTCTTTACTAGGTTGCGTCTGACGCAGTACCCAGCACTTCTCATTTGCACTTAACATGAGTTTTTACGTTTCATGTGTGCTTGCAGAGCTTTTCCTATAAAATCAAATTTCGATAATACCATTTCCAGTGGATTCTAGCGCTGTTTTCCTGCTTGTCAGTATATTTTTCTTTAGTTTAAGATTATTAAACAAACGTAGTGCTAATTTGTCAAAAAGACGTTTTTTTTCTTGACAAAATTTGCAGTAAAACAATCAATTGATTATTGTCTGAGTTAATTGGTAATTATTGTTGTTCTGTTGGGAGTTTAGCAACCAATAAGACAAAACAGGTTTACAGGTGGTGGCGCTTCGCACCACCCCAACACCTTGTTGGTGGGGGCGCTTCGCCCCCCCCCCCTCCAAGCCCCCTCGCGCGCGTAAGTCGTCATGCGCCATATTAGTTACTCGCCATTGTAGTTGTGTCCCTGCGTACCACCTATGAATATAGATAGATTTATATATGTGTTTTGAACTACGTAAAACTTGCGAATATACAACATTCTTGGCTTTCCCATTGTCTGTGCATATACAAAGCCTTATGTACTTATAATGACGTCATATGCAAACGCCAACCCCCAGCCCCCCCCCCCCCCTGCGCGAGTAAGTATATATATACTAGCTGTTGGGGTGGCGCGAAGCGCCACCCCAACACCTTGTTGGTGGGAGGCTTCGCGCCCCCCCAAGCCCCCCGCGCGCGTTAGTCGTTAAGCGCCATATAAATGACGACCGGGACAAAAAAACTAAAAAGAAAAAAAAACTAAAAACTAATAAAAAAACTAAAAAATCTAAAAATCTAAATAAGCTAAAAAAGAAAAAAAAAGGAAAAAAATAAAGGAGAAAAACAAAACTAAAAAACGAATGTATATACAGACCGGGACACCGGGATACAAATGACGACCGGGACCCGGGACACTGGGAATATAAATGACGACCGGGACAATAAGAAAAAAAAAGGAAAAAAATAAAGGAGAAAAACAAAACTAAAAAACGAATGTATATACAGACCGGGACACCGGGATACAAATGACGACCGGGACCCGGGACACAGGGAATATAAATGACGACCGGGACACAGGGACACAACTACAACGGGGACACCGGGGGAAACAGGGGGATGTAAATGACGACCGGGACACCGGGACAGGGAATGGTCGATTAGCAATCACCATCAACAAAGCTCAAGGGCAATCATTAGAATCATGAGGTATAGATCTGAATACAGATTGTTTTCCCATGGACCATTATATGTTGCATGTTCAAGAGTCGGTAAACCTGACAATCTATTTATATGCAAAGACAATGGGACAGCAAAGAATGTTGTATATTCGCAAGTTTTACGTAGTTAAAACCATATATATATATCTATCTATATTCACAGGTGGGACATAGGGACACAACTACAATGGCGCGTAACTATTATGGCGCGTAACGACTTACGCGCGCGGGGGGGCTTGGGGGGGGGCGCGAAGCGCCCCCACCAACTAGGTGTTGGGGTGGCGCGAAGCGCCACCCCAACAGCTAGTATATATATATATATGTGTTTTTAACTACGTAAAACATGCGAATATACAACATTCTTCGCTGTCCCATTGTCTATGCATATAAATAGATTGTCAGGTTTACTGACTGTTGAACATGCAACATATAATTGTCCATGGGAAAAACAATCCGTATTCAGATCTATACCTCATTATTCTAATGATGTGTTCCTGTGTCCCGGTCGTCATTTATATTCCCTGTGTCCCGGTCGTCATTTGTGTCCCGGTGTCCCAATTTGTAATTTCTCTTTGAGTGTCCCGCTCGTCATTTATATTCCCTGTGTCCCGGTGTCCCGGTCGTCATTTGTGTCCCGGTGTCCCGGTCTGTAATTTCTATTCGAACAATCTCTGTGTCCCGGTCGTCATTTATATATCCCGCCTGTGCCCCCGGCGTCCCCGTTGTAGTTGTGTCCCTGTGTCCCGGTTGCCATTTATATTCCCTGTGTCCCGGTCGCCAGTTATATTCCATGTGTCTCGGTCGTGATTTGTGTCCGGGTGTCCCAGTCTGTAATTTCTCTTTGAGGTTCCCGATCGTCATTTATATTCCCTGTGTCCCGGTCGTCATTTGTGTCCCGGTGTCCCGGTATGTAATTTCATCAGTTGACAAGCATGACGTCAGTCGACAAACAACTTCATGACGCATACAGCTCAATCCTTAAAATGACGTCAATCAACAAACATGATGTCAGTCGACACACAAACATGACGTCACTCGACACACACGCACACACACACACACACACAACTTATTTATATATATATATATATATATATATATATATATATATATATATATATATATATATATATATATATGTTTTTAACTACGTAAAACTTGCGAATATACAACATTCTTCGATGTCCCATTGTCTGTGCATATGAATAGATTGTCAGGTTTACCGACTCTTGAACATGCAACATAAAATTGTCCATGGGAAAAACAATCCGTATTCAGATCTATACCTGATTATTCTAATGATTGCCCTTGAGCTTTGTTGATGGTGATTGCTAATCGAACATTCCCTGTGTCCCCGTCGTCATTTATATATCTCCCTGTTCCCCCAGCATCCTCCTTGCAGTTCTTTCCCTGTGTCCCGGTCTTCATTTATATTCCCAGTATCCCGGTCGTCATTTGTGTCCCAATCTGTAATTTCTCTTTGAGCGTCCCAGTCGTCATTTATATTCCCTGTGTCCCGGTGTCCTGGTCGTCATTTGTGTCCCGGTGTCCTGGTCTGTAACTTATCTTTGAGTTTCCCGGTCTGTAACTTATCTTTGAGTGTCCCGGTCGTCATTTATATCTCCGGGTCGTTATTTGTGTCCCAGGGTTTTCTTTTTCTCCTTTATTTTTCAGTTTTTTTCCTTTGTTTATTTCTTTTTCTTTTTCAGTTTTCAGTTTTTTTAGTTTTTTTTTATTAGTTTTTGTTTTTTTCTTTTTAGTTTTTTTTTGTAGTTTTTACCTTTTTTAGTTTTTTTTTAGTTTTTTTCTTTTTTCTTTTTTAGTTTTTAGTTTTTTACCTTTTTTTGTTTTTCTTTTAGTTTTTTTTTAGTTTTTTAGCTTTTTTAGTCTTTTTTGTATTTTCTTTTTAGTTTTTGTTTGTAGTTTTTCCTCGGCACGCTTTCTTTTCTTACCTTCTCTATCGGCCGCAAGTTTTTTGGCATAGACTCTTTGAGCAGCTTCCTCGGCTGTTGCCATTGTAGGTTCTTCAGTCATTTTACAATTAAACATTTTTCCGTCCACGATCTTCTTACAATTAAAAATTTGTCTTTGAACAATTTTCTTAAATACCTTTAATGACGTCGTCGTCATAACAAACATGACGACAACTAACTTCATGACGACCTGATGACATGACGTCACTCGACAGACACACAGACAAACAACTTATTTTTATATATATAGATTAAAATAAGTTGTATGTTTGTTTGTTTGTACGCATATGACGTCATTATAAGTATATAAGGCTTTGTATATGACGTCATTATAAGTATATAAGGGGGCGATTCAAAGAGAAGTTTCAGTATAAATCCTACAATGGCAGAAGAAACAGCCGAGGAAGCTGCTCAAAGAATTTATTCAAAGAGAAATTTTAGTATAAATCCTACAATGGCAGAAGAAACAGCCGAGGAAGCGGCTCAAAGAGAAAAGGCTTTCGGCTAAAAGAGAAAGTAACAAAAGAAAGCGTGCTGAGGAATCACAAGAGCAACGTGAAAACAGGCTTGCAGCTCAAAGAGAAACTACCGAAAAAAATCATGCCGAGGAATCACAAGAACAACGTGAAAACAGGCTTGCAGCTCAAAGAGATAATGCCAAAAGAAAGCGTGCTGATGAATCAGGTACAGCCCAGTCGATGATTATAGCTTGAATAGATGTGTTGCGCCTCAGGAAAAGTTAAACTTCCTCAACTGGCTGCACCACTAGAGCCATTGAAGACTTTGCTTACTGGAACTACGTCAGAATCTAAGCGTTTTTTATTAAACATCAGAAAATATAACTCATATTTCCAAATGAAGTCGTTTGGTGCCCAAATAGAAAATCAAGATCAATACACTGGGACACAGGGAATATAAATGACGACCGGGACACTCAAAGAGAAATTACAGACCGGGACAACGGGACACAAATTACGACCGGGACATCGGGACACAGGGAATATAAATGACGATCGGGACACAGGGACACAACTACAGCGGGGACGCCGGGGGGGCACAGGGGGATATATAAATGACGACGGGGACACAGGGAATATTCGATTAGCAATCACCATCAACAAAGCTCAAGGGCAATCATTAGAAAAATGCGGTATAGATCTGAATACGGATTGTTTTTCCCATGGAAAATTATATGTTGCATGTTCAAGAGTCGGTAAACTTGACATTCTATTTATATGCACAAGCAATGGGACAGCAAAGAATGTTTTATATTCGCAATATATATATATATATATATATATATATATATATATATATATATATATATATATATATATATATATATATATATATATATATATATATATATTTACAGGTGGGACACAGGGACACAACTACAATGGCGCGTAACTAATATGGCGCGTAACGACTTACGCGCGCGGGGGGCTTGGGGGGGGGCATGGAAACGAAAACAAATTGAACAAAACCACGTTTCCATATAGAGTCAATAGCAATGGTCGCTTATTGTTATCCCAATCTTCACAATTCCACCAACAATAATGATATACAGGTAATTCTGGTAATTTCTCTATTTATTTTTCAGCTTTCGTGCATTTATTGGAATTTTGCTTGAATGCTCGAAGTGAGGATTACCTCTCAAGGATTTCAGGGATTACCTCTGCGGAATTCTATTTCAGGTGACGACGGAACATCAGCGCGATCTTATTTCTAGGTAGTCACCCTGCTCGAAGTAATCCTTCCGGGCTGTGTTTTAATGAGTTAACCTTATAGTTTTATAAACAATCCTTTCATAAACAAGCTTCGATAAATCCTCTGACTGAGGGGGGTACATGAATTTGTAGAAGACCGGAATAGCTGCCACATCGAAACGATCTTGATAGATTGCACAGTTTGATAATTTGCATCTAAGATAGCTCGCAGCTTCCTGAAGCGGGGGGATCTCACATTACTGAATTGTTCAACCCGCACGAGATCTGAAAAGTGGACTCCAAGATAATTTAAAATTCAATTCTTTTTTTTCCACTCCTTTGAAGATACAGTCAGGATGGGCCTTTACATTTCGCAGCAATGAGACAAGAAGTTCTCTTATTTTTTATGCATTGAAGCTGACAGAAATCGCATCCGCCCATATCACAGTTTGTTCAAAGTCCACCAAAATATTTTCTTGGTTCTGTCCGGCAGTTTCGTCTTTTGCAGATCATTTTCTTCGTATCATCACCAAAGATGTGAGGTAATAGCGTAAGGTTACCCACTAGGTCATTTATGACACCCAGGAACAGAGTTGGCCTGAAGATACTTTCTTAGGGTGCTCCTGGTAACTCAGGATGTCCTTTGAAATGAAATCATCAAGGACAAATCGTAATGTACATAGACAAAGAAAGCCAGCGAAAATCTCAAAAAGTCTACCATTAAATCCATAGACTTTTATTTCACACAAAAAGCTCTCCTACCTGTACGATCAAAAGCTTTTGGGATTCACAGGGAAGAAGGCGAATATCAGGAGCTCAGCCTACTGGAACAGGAGCTCAACCCACCCTTGATTCAGCGCAATGAGCCTACGTGGATCATTTTCTGCGAAAACCGTGCAGTGTGCCAGCTAAAAACCAATGTGGCTCGAGGTACTGATAAAAAAAATCTGGTACTGATAAGAAGATTTCCGACACGTAAAAACTCTTCCTACGCAGGAGAGGAGGCTAATTGGGTGATAAGTTTTTTTCACTAGTGGGATTGGTATCTGCCTTTGGCACAGGGCCAATGTGAGCAACTTTTACACCAAGAAAAAGATTGTCATTTCTGGCTGATTCAGGGATGATTGATATCTAAATTACTCTTAATAGTAAAATATTATTTTGAAAAAAAGTTAAGGGAATTTTGAAAAAAAATAGCCTGAAGCCCTAAAAAAGGCATTGAATCGAAACCGAAATTACACCATTGGAATCACCATAGCTGAAAACCCTATTCAGGCAACTTATAGTCCCCTGGCTTGAAAAACAAGAAATTTCACTTTTCTACATGGGTAGCACTGACATATTCTCTTTATTTTATTTTTTATTCCTCCAGTGTTAGTGGGTGAATGCAACCTTATAAAGAGCTGTTTCAGAGTTCATTTTACGAAAAATCGCTATATATATTGCCATTTGTAAGTACCAAAATACAAATTTAAATCAAACCAATTTTTGACAAAAAAAACTACATCTTCATATACAAGATAATGAATTTTTGAATTTGATTTTTGATTTTTGAATTTAAAGAAAGGGAATAGTTGTGGGAAAAGTCAAAGTCATGGCCAATTTTAGAAAAAAGCCAAGACAGATTGTCCAATTAAGTGGGCAGGTTAGGCCATGGGTTGCAACATGGGTTGCAACATGGGTTGCAACATGCAACCATGGGTTGCAACAATAAATAATAATTAAGATTACTAATAAAACTGGACAGAGCTCTCTAGTGAAACAGTAGAGAGCTATTTCAAAGCTCATTTTAAACAAAATCGCTATAGCTAATAACTTTTGTAAGCATCAAAATACAAAATTTAAATCAGACCAATTTCTTGAAAAAACTGTATTATTATGTACAAGATGATGAATTTCTTTTTTCTTTTTATTTTTTTTTAGTTTTTTACCTTTTTTAGTTTTTTTTTAGCTTTTTCTTCTTTTTTTTAGTTTTCTTTTTCTTCACTTTTTTGTTTTTTTTCTCCTTTTTTAGATTTTCTTTTTTTTCTTTTTTAGTTTTTTTTTCTTTTGTAGTTTTTTCTTTATTTTCTTTTTTTAGTTTTTTCTTTTTAGTTTTTTTTTAGTTTTTATCTTTTTCTAGCTTTTTTTTTAATTTTTCTTCTTTTTTTAGTTTTCTTTTTCTTCCTAATTTTTAGGGTTTTTTTCCTTTCATTATAGAAGATAGTGTAACAGACGGACAGACACTACATTTTTATATATATAGATAGAAGATATTGTTATTATTATTTTATCTATTATCATTTTTATTTTTACTTTGATAAAGTCCTAAAGTCTTGTATATTTGACAAGCTAATCTATATATATATATATATATATATATATATATATATATATATATATATATATATATATATATATATAAATAAGTTGTTTGTGTGTGTCTGTTGACTGACGTCATGTTTGTGTGTCGATTGATGTCATGTTTGTTGACTAACGTCATTATAAGGATTGAGCTGTATGTCATCATGAAGTTGTTTATCGACTGACGTCATGTTTGTCAACTGATGAAATTACAGACCGGGACACCGGGACACAAATGACGACCGGACACCTTGACACGGGGAATATAAATGACGACCGAGACACTTAAAGAGAAACTACAGACTGGGACACCGGGACTGAAATAACGACCGAGACACATGGAATATAAATGACGATCGGGACACAGGGACACAACTACAACGGGGACGCCAGGGGCACAGGGGGGATATAGAAATAACGACCGGGACACAGGGGATGTTCGAAGAGAAATTACAGACCGGGACACAAATGACGACCGGGACCCAGGGAATATAAATGACGACCGGGACACTCAAAGAGAAATTACAGACTGGGACACCGGGACACAAATGACGACCGGGACAGAGGGGATATAAATGACGACCGGGACACAAGACACAACTTCAACGGGGACGCCGGGGGGCACAGGGGGATATATAAATGACGACGGGGACACAGGGAATGCTCAATTAGCAATCACCATCAACAAAGCTCAAGGGCAATCATTAGAATAATGACGTATAGATCTGAATACGGATTGTTTTTCCCATGGACAATTATATGTTGCATGTTCAAGAGTCGGTAAACCTGACAATCTATTTATATGCACAGACAATGGGACAGCGAAGAATGTTGTATATTCGCAAGTTTTACGTAGTTAAAAACATATATATATATATATATATATATATATATATATATATATATATATATATATATATATATATATATATATATATATATATATATATATATATATATATATATATATATCACAGGTGGGACACAGGGACACAACTACAATGACGCGTAACTAATATGGCGCGTAACGACTTACGAGCACGGGGGGGGGGCGGGTTTCGCGAAGCGCCCCCACCAACTAGGTGTTGGGGTGGCGCGAAGCGTCACCCCAACAGCTAGTTATAAATAAATTAGAACTACAACAGTGAGCTGGGGAAAAAATAAATAAATAATTATAAATGAACTGACGCCATATAGCGCTAAAGCACTGCTACAAACTTATTGAGTATTTCAGCCAAACATTGACCAATCGTCAATGCAGATTTTACAAGCAGCAGGAATAAAAATGGGATGGACATAGTACACTTACATGAAGCGTTTTCGTGTGTTCGCCTGTTCTTTCATCCATCATTCTAGCCAAAACATCTTCCGCTTCACGATCAAGTTCTAGGAGTTGTTCAGCTGGTTTCATCGTGCGAAGTTTCTGCGGAGTCAATGAGAATACCTGCAACAAAGGAATTTATTATATTGGACAAACATCTAGAATTTAAATTAACAAACACTAGAAGCTTAAAAAATCTAAAAAAATCAATGAAATTTGAATCTTGAATTTTGATTTGTCGTTCATTGCTATAGTCAGTTATAAGAGAAGACAATATTTATTTCAAAAAGTTTCACAAAACTGTAATTGATCCAAATTAGCTTCTGATGTCAAGTAAAGAATAGATATCATTTTGAAAACTTGAAAGAGTTTAAGACATCTTGTGGTAGACATCAAGATTACTGTACTTAGTCCCCCAGCCCCACTGTCCACCTTTTATCAGAAAGGATGGCAGGTAAAAATTTGGATTCAGAAAGTTGGATTCAGATAATGGATTTTCTTCAAAATGAAAACTATTCACTTCCAAAGTCTAATTTAGGCTCCGTCGTTGTATATGTTTCAATAAAATAGACCGAAGAAGCAGAATTTAGACGTATGTTCTTTTGTAAACATGTATATTTTCTTTTGCGTCATTTTGATTGTTATTGGTATTTTAGTTTTCAATCATTACAAACTCAGTTAATAGCTAAGTTAAAATTACTTTGGCTTTTATTTGTTATAACATCAACAACAACACAACAAAGAAAAATAACGTCCCAAGACTAATCAAAGTTTACAAAAAATGGTTTCTTTCTTTCGTTTTACAAATGCTGAACTGTATTTCACTGAAAACAATACGTACCTTGAACAATTATTGGCTTATTGCTCTAGGGGAAAACAAACACAACGGAGCCTTTACACAAACTCTTTTTGTACCAAGAGAAAACCCTTATATACAACCCAATGAGTAGAAGATTGCAAGACATGTACCGTCTCCAAACAAATTACCTCAATAATATTAACCTATTAACGAAGAAGCTCTGGTTCCTAGTACAATCTTTATAAAACTGTTTGTTGTTGTTTTTTATTCAGGATAGCTTCCGTATATTATAACTTTTACAGACGCAAAAGTAACTTCTGCGTGTCATAATGCTGGTTATCCTTAAAGAGAACTGGTAAAATATATCCAAAAATTTCTGTCTTTGTCTAAATAGATTAAGTGGTATCAAGTATTTTAAACAGTTTGAAGCCCTTGTTGAGCACAAAATAGCTATGATTAGACATATGATTATTCACGAAGCAAGATTAGAAAATGACTTTTTTCCTCCTAACATAAAAACTCGCATTAAATACAACATTACGGGGGGCATTGAAGATAAAACTGTAAGTATTGGCATAGGTAGAACACCCACATATAGAGAGAAAGTGCCAATATTTGGCAATACTACCAAAAAGTTTCTAATTGAGTTTCGGCTTAAAAAATATAGTGCTTTCAAGGAATACTGTAAAACAGGGCTAAAGACAAAGACGTTGGCTAGAGGTTCCTTCATTGTAAATCCGGATTCGGTTAAGAACAATAATATCGAAACTATCGCTTTGTATAAGCCCACTAATAGTTCCGTTATTTTAGGATCACTGAGAGTAGAGTTCCTAAGGACTAATCAAGCTACAGCCCAGACTAAGGAAAGTGCAGCTATTGAATCGACTGCCCAGGAAAAAGGATATGTCACTTCAGATGACAACTTTATCTGTCCTCCACCCAGCTATGAGGAGTCACAAAGAATGAAGCTGATTACAGCACCACCAGGCTCGATGACGTAATATTACCTCGTTTCAAACGTAAAAGATATGTTGTGAAATAGTTACGTGAAAAAGGAAGTTAGACCTTTGAACAATGTTGCCAGGCACCGAGAAGTGTTCCAAGTACCTTAAATCAGCTTCACCGACGAAACAAATGGACAAATCAAGCGATACTGCTTCAATTTTTTTCACCGTCGATAAAATACTGTAGTTGTTGAAGCTCCTAAAATGGTAGTTCTCAAGAAGAATCTTTTCTTCCACTAATTTATGATTCGTTTAAAGTAACCATGGTTCAACCGATAGCTGCAACCAAGTAAGGGCACATAGTAGCCAAAAATTGAGAAACGCGTAAAAGAACTGGTAAGTGAGAAAAAAATCTTTTTTTAACTTATTCAGGAATGTAACTATTATTTTAAAAAGTTTTGATGGTAAAATGTTGTTTAAAGACCAATTTCCAAAAAAAGCCTGAAACCCCTAAAAAATGGAGTCGGGTCAAAGAAAAAACATCATTGTGATCCCCACGATCAAAACCATGTTCAGGAAACTTACAGTCCCCTATCTTTAACAACAAGAAAACTAGTTTTTTGTACTCATGTGTTCTCTTTTTTATTAAATTTTTCCCACAGCTAGCGGGACACTGGACCTTTATAAAGAGCTGTTTAAGAACTCATTTTAAAAGAAATTCATAAAGTGTAGAATCGGCTAGACAAAAATGTCCGTCCATTTAAACTGAAATTATTTGAACAACACATCGTAACACCCAAAACGAATATGTATTGACTATCCAGCTCTTGTTGGATGAATGTGGTCCTTTCTGGAAAAGAAAGAAGTGTCTCACCTCACCTCCCCTGTCCAACCCTCTCCCTTGTGAAGGCATGTGAAAGGGTGTATTGACAATGAGATGGGGCATTGGACAAGGTGGTTATTATAGCGTACTTCATTTTTTGATCTGACTCTTAGTTTTAGAAATTATGGGCCATTTTGTTTTTTACTATGGTTTTCTGTTCAAAATAGTTAAATTATTATTCAAACTGCAAAAATATTTATGGTGTCCGAGCATCCGGGTTGCAAGGGTAGCTTGCAACCTAGTAAGAGACGACCACGTCCAATACTAAAAAATAAAGTAGCTCATAACCCCTAAAAATAGTCTGATCGAAATACAAAGAGCACTGTTTGAATCACATTGTCTTGAATAAGGAAGAAAATCCATAGGCTTCAAAAACAAGACAAATTGCTAGGACTATGAAATTCTACATCGAGGGCGTCTTTTTTTCGGTTTTTTTTTTCACTCAGTTAGTTATAATAAAGAACGAACTCTTGCCTATACTAACTTTTATAGGCAACTTAACTATAGTAAAGGCTTGTAAATATATTTAGTCAATTTCTTAAAAATTCCTTTCAACAGGGAATCTAACCCTGGTCAGCGACGTAAAAAGTACATATGCTTATCGCATACATAGATTAAAGTAATTCGAAAACCTTAAAAACTGAAAAAAAAAACTAAAAAATAAAAAAAATAAAAAAAGAAAAAAAAATAAAAAGAAAAAACGTAAAAAAAATAAATAAAAAAGGTAAAAAACTAAAAAGAAAAAAAACTAAAAAAAGCTAAAAACATAAAAAAAGAAAAAACTAAAAAAAACTGGGAATTGCACAAATATTTCAATATATTTTGACAATAGATTAAAGTAATTCGTAAACCTTAAAACAGATACCCAAAATTTTGAGGTTTATTATAAATTGTTGGAGCTTTAGCATGCTTGGCACGTAAAGATTTTTCCAAGTGTCAATGTTAGAATGAACATTGACAAATTGAAGAAAACAAATCAATAAAAAGAAGAAATTAAAAAAAAGAAAAACTAAAAAAGAAAAAACTAAGAAAAGAAAAAACTAAAAAAGAAAAAAAACGCAAAACCACGCAGTTAGATGAAAATTCACCTGGACAGCGAGAGTCAAAACGTATCAAAACTGAAAATGATAGCGATGATGATTGGGTTTGGGATTTTGACTTGGATAAAGTCATCAATGCCTACCAGATTTTAGTTAAAAAAAACAAAGGTTCGGCGATATGTATTTACGTCTGAAAAATAAAGAAGAAAAAGAAAACTGAAAAAAGAAAAATGGTAAAAAACTAGGCAAAAACTAAAAAGATAAAACTAAAAAATAAAAAAAATTAAAAAAAAGAAAAAACCTAAAAAGAAAAAACGTAAAAATAAAAAAAAATAAAAAAGGTAAAAAACTAAAAAGAAAAAAAACTAAAAAAACTAAAAAAAAGAAAAAACTAAAAAAAACTGGGAATTGCACAAATATTTCAATATATTTTGACAATAGATTAAAGTAATTCGAAAACCTTAAAACAGATACCCCAAATTTTGAGGTTTAATATAAATTGTTGGAGCTTTAGCATGCTTGGCACGTAAAGATTTTTCCAAGTGTCAATGTTAGAATGAACATTGACAAATTGAAGAAAACAAATCAATAAAAAGAAGAAACTAAAAAAAAGAAAAAACTAAAAAAGAAAAAAAAAACTAAAGAAGAAACTGTATCTATATATATAAAAATAAGTTGTATATATGCATGTTTGTTTGTTTGTGGGTTTGCATTTGACGTCATTATAAGTATATAAGGCTTTGTATATGACGTCATTATAAGATGACACTACAGACCGGGACACCGGGACACAAATGACAACCGGGACACAGGGAATATAAATGACGACCGGGACACTCAAAGAGAAATTACAGACCGGGACACCGGGACACAAATGACGACCGGGACAGAGGGAATATAAATGACGACCGGGACATTCAAAGAGAGATTACAGACTGGGATACCGGGACACAAATGACGACCGGGACACAGGGAATATAAATGACGACAAGGACACGGGGACAAAACTACAACGGGGACGACGGGGACACAGGGGATATATAAATGACGACGGGGACACAGGGAATGTTCTATTAGCAATCACCATCTACAAAGCTCAAGGGCAATCGTTAGAAAAATGCGGTATAGATCTGAATACGGATTGATTTCCCATGGACAATTATTATGTTGCATGTTCAAGAGTTGGTAAACCTGACAATCTATTTATATGGACAGACAATGGGAACCAACTAGCTGTTGGGGTGGCGCACGCCAGATTATATCTTCTATATATATAAAAGAAAACAAACTAGAATGTAAAAACTGGAAATTGCATAAATATTTCGAAATATTTTGACAATAGATTAAAGTAATTCGAAAAAAGAAAAATGGTAAAAAACTAAAAAAAAACTAAAAAGAAAAACTAAAAAAAAATAAAAAAATAAAAAGAAAAAAAAACTAAAAAAAGCTAAAAAACTAAAAAAAAAAGAAAAAACAAAAAAAAACTGGGAATTGCACAAATATTTCAATATATTTTGACAATAGATTAAAGTAATTCGAAAACCTTAAAACAGATACCCCAAATTTTGAGGTTTAATATAAATTGTTGGAGCTTTAGCATGCTTGGCACGTAAAGATTTTTCCAAGAGTCAATGTTAGAATGAACATTGACAAATTGAAGAAAGCAAATCAATAAAAAGAAGAAACTAAAAAAAAGAAAAAACTAAAAAAGAAAAAAAACTAAAGAAGAAACTGTATCTATATATATAAAAATAAGTTGTATATATGCATGTTTGTTTGTTTGTGGGTTTGCATTTGACGTCATTATAAGTATATAAGGCTTTGTATATGACGTCATTATAAGATGACACTACAGACCGGGACACCGGGACACAAATGACGACCGGGACACAGGGAATATAAATGACGACCGGGACACTCAAAGAGAAATTACAGACCGGGACACCGGAACAAAAATGACGACCGGGACACCGGGACAGAGGGAATATAAATGACGACCGGGACACTCAAAGAGAGATTACAGACGCTCAAAGAGAGATTACAGACTGGGATACCGGGACACAAATGACGACCGGGACACAGGGAATATAAATGACGACCAGGACACAGGGACACAACTACAACGGGGACGCCGGGGGCACAGGGGGATATATAAATGACGACGGGGACACAGGGAATGTTCGATTAGCAATCACCATCAACAAAGCTCAAGGGCAATCGTTAGAAAAAAGCGGTATAGATCTGAATACGGATTGTTTTCCCATGGACAATTATTATGTTGCATGTTCAAGAGTTGGTAAACCTGACAATCTATTTATATGGACAGACAATGGGACAGCAAAGAATGTTGTATATTTGCATGTTTTACGTAGTTAAATATATATATATATATATATATATATATATATATATATATATATATATATATATATATATATATATATATATATATATATATATATACATATTCACAGGTGGGACACAGGGACACAACTACAATGGCGCGTAACTAATATGGCGCGTAACGACTTACGCGCGCGGGGGGGCTTGGGGGTTTGCGAAGCGCCCCCACCAACTAGGTGTTAGGGTGGCGGGAAGCGCCACCCCAACAGCTAGTGAAAAATAAGTTGCATACAAGACTTGACAGTAAATTCGCTAGTAAACTAAAAAAAAATATATAAAGAATCGGTCTGGACACTGCCCAAGAAAATGACAAGGGTGTCAATAATTAACGAAATTAGAAAGAAAATTTTAACAAAATTTTGCTCTATTACTGTAGGCACTTATTAAAGAAAGCACTTGAAAATATTTGCAAAAATTCCCATATCTCAAAGCATAGATGTTTAATTATCAAAGACAAACATTAATGTTTAATAGATTTCATATTACCATGTTTTGAAAAATCTGATTTTACAGTCTGTTCAAAATGCTGGTTGTGGAAAATTACACAATTTTGTCTTTTGTACATTCGGAACAAGACAATTTCCTAAACTAGAATTTACGAATCTAGATAATAACAAAATATAAAAAAAAAATATTTGCAAAGAATTACAGTAAGGTTAGTATATGTGTGCCATATATGCTGTTTACTAACAAAAAATAAATCGCAACACTTTCCAGTCATTGTGGAATGGGACCTTTGCTTAGGAAGGGATTACTACTACTACTACTACTACTACTACTAATAATAATAATAATAATAATTATTATTATTATAATAATAAATCACTGGAGCACCAAGCGACCTGAGGCCATCACAGCTACGCACATTCCTCCTCCAACCTCAACCTAATCTATTCAAGGCCTCCCTGCTTACACCCTCCCAGGAAGTTCAAATTTCCTTCAAATCTTCATCTATGAATATCCTCCCACCCCAGACGAGGACGACCTGCTTTCCGTGTAGCCCCAGACGGATGGCGAAAAAGAACAATCTTCGGCAATCTATCATCCTTTATCCGCAGAACATGGCCAAGCCATCTCAACCTTTCTTTCATTATAGCCCTAGAAAACGGGATTGAACCACATTTTTCGTAAACCTACTGTTTGAAATACAGTCAGTCAGCCGGGTACCCATAACAATCCGTAGGCAATTTTTCTGGTAAATTTCGTCCGCTTTTCAGAGCGCCCATGCTTCAGAGCAATATTTGACCACTGTCATCACTGTAGCTTCCAATATTCTAATCATGGTTTGCAGACTTATCTTCCTATTCTTTCAAAAAATTTTCAACTGTGAAAAAACACCCTGAGCCTTAGTTATTCTATTTTTATCATCTTCACTGCTCCTCCCGTCTTTACTAATAGTACTACCAAGGTAAGTGAAGCTGTCCATCTGGTAAATCTTTTCGTTACTCAACGTTACCTTTTCATCTTTACTTCTTCGTAGCCTTAGCGACTTAGTCTTCTCAACATTAATTTTCAAACCTGTTCTAGCACCCTGAACTCGCAAAACCTCTAAAAATTCATTGATTTTGCTCACACTTTCATCTAATGTGCTTAAGTCATCAGCATAATCTAAGTCCAGGAGAGTTTTTCCTCTCCATTTGATTCCAAGGTCCTCAATTCCCTTTCCTGTGCTTCCTAAGACGAAGTCCATCAAAATAATCCATTTAAGGGGAATAGAACACAACCCTACTTAACCCTGATTCAATACAAAACCAGTTCCTAACCTTATTTCCCAAATTAACCGCAGTAGTATTATTCTCGTGTATAGCACAAATCACTTTAATGTATTTGTCTGGTATACCATATAAAGATAAAACCTTTGCTAAAGCTCTTCTATCAACAGAATCAAATGCTTGCTCATAATCGATAAAACTGAGGACCAAAGGTGTTTGACAACGAAGGGAAATCCCAATTCTTAATCTAAAATGAAAACATGGTCGACACATCCTCTACCTTTTCTAAAACCGCATTGTTCTTCTCTTACTTAGTCTACAGCATCTCTCAGTCAAAAAGGATGATATTACTAAGTGATTTAGTACCTACAGAGACCAGACTAATGCCTCGATAATTACGACACTCATTCTTGTCACCTTTCTTATACAGTGGTTTAATCAAGGTTTTCCTAAAATCATTAAGTACTTCCTTCACCTTTTTCAAAAATCATATTCATAATCTTCAGTAGCTTATTTCTAACCTCAGAACCACCATATTTAAGAAACTCATTTATCACACTATCAGCACCTGGAGCCTTATTATTTTTTAATCCTTTTAGTACTGTCACTAATTCTTCCTCACAAAACTAATCTTCCTTCAGATCCAAGGTATCACAAACTTTTTCATTTTCATCTATATCTTTTCCTGCAACTGTATCTCGGTTTATCACATTCTCATAATGTTCCATCCATCTCTCTTCAACTCTTTCTTTATCACTAATTGTGGCCCCATTCCTATCTTTTACTGGGACTAGCTCGGATTGACTACTCCCTCTCGACTTGTTAAAATGCCAGTATAATATTTTACTATTATGCCGTCTGGCAGCATCTTCCAGATCCTCAGCAATTTTATCCATGGCCTCCACTTCGCATCTTCTTAGTTCATATTTCAATGCTTTTTCCACTTTCTTTACATTCCCTTTGTTTTCATATGATCTATCACTCAGATAATTCTTGTACAAATCCCTTCTACTTTCTATTAAACATAAAGCTCTTTACTAATATTCCTAGTTGTAGTCTTAACAGTCGTCCCTAAGACACCACCAGCAACTTCACAAATTGTTTTTTTCTAAAACTATTCCATCGATCTTCCACATTGTCAAATTTTAAACTCTCAAAAGATAAAGATAAAAGATAAAGATAAGATTTATTCATCACGAAACACACATACAATATTACATTTTATTATTTCCCCAAAGGAAATCTCAAGTTTAGTGTATTCAACTGTTCCTGGAAGGTATCTCTTAAATTTACATCTTGGAGTTTACCAGCATCATAACTTTCCGGTTGGTAGTTTCCGAAATTTTAGCTTAAAATTAACGTTAGACACTACTATACGGTGATCTTTACTTTTAACATCAACAACAGCAGTCCTATTTACCCTAGTATCTTGTATTGATCCTGCTAGTCTTCGGTTTACAATGACATAATCGATAAGGTTTGCTGTCTTACCATCACGTGAATATCATGTCAACTTATGGGCCATTTTATGACCAAACGCCATACTGGTTATAACTAGGTTGTTAACCCTACAAAATTGCAAAAGTCTGTAGCCATTACTGTTTTCTTTTCCTACACCAAATTTACCTAAGCTAGGAGACCATCTATCCCTATTTCTAAACTAAAAACACCATATTTCTACCTGGAACCCTGTCAATTTGCTCCTGTAACTGTAGGTAAAATTCATCTGAGTCACTAGTATCTCCGTCAGTCGGTTCAACAGAGGCATATACTATTATAACTGATACCCTGAACTTTTTAGTCATAAAATGAACAATTAGAATTCTATTATTAATACCTTCCCAGCCTAAACAAGACTTGGTAGCTTCCTTATTCATCATGAGCCCTACTCCCGACCTATGTACCCCATCCTTCCTACCTGAGTAGGCAAATTCTATGTCACCTAATTTCAGGCTTCCGACCCCTGGGATATGAGTTTCTGAAACTCCTAATAAATCCTTTTAAAACCGTCTGGATTCGTCAGTCAAAATGTCAATACGAGAGTCATTTTTTAACGTCGTAACATTCCAAGTTCCAATCTTCATGTTCTTTAAATCATTTAAATTAAATTGGCTTCAGGAAAAGCAATGATCCCGGATACCAGTGCAGGAAAGGGACCAACATATCTTCTCAAGTCTATACCGAAACGCTTAAGCCGACTTAGAACCGGACAGCAAGAAGTCCCTGGGACCTCTAAAAAGTTGAAGGCTATGTGCAATCCTGGGCCCATCTTGGTCAAAACATGGTTTTCAGCACTTGGCGATGCTCTTCTATTAACAAGAGTCGAAATCCTGCACAGATAGTTCCAAGCCCATTCCCTCCGACTCATCATATATTCATGCCTACAAATATTATGCTACTACGGGGAGGCAACCCATAGTAGATAAATTAGCTCAAAGGAGGTTTTTCAGCCCAAAAACGCCCATCAAAACAAATCAAGCCCAGAAAAATATCCAATGATCAGAATCCCGTGCGAGTGCTGTGTTGTTTACTAGGCTACAATTTCCTCAAGGGGCGCCACTCATCAAGTGGGAAAAGTTGACCGCAAGTTCCCTAGTCTTGCAGGTACCCCGAAAGGGTCTAGTCAACCCTTTGCAGAGGCCTTTGTCCATAGATATGGATCTTACGCCCTGCCGCAGTTGTCCTCCTATAGAGCTCCCACGACGGTGTCCTGTATCATCATGCAATTTAACCCATTACTGGGGAAAAGTTTGCAACTCATGGGACTTGTGGACACGCCAGTGGGCCCTGTTGAGTGCACATTTGAGGGGCCTTCTTCCTCCTCCACCTGTATTTATGGCCCCAGGAGAGAAAGCCCTAGTTTCTATTATGGATTCCCAGGGACAAGGTCTCCCTTGGTCCGTGCCTCCTATGGAGGTACTCTACATATCTGTAGGGCATTCCCTATATGTTGTCCTCTACCAAAACTAGCATGATTACCTAATAATTAACTAACTACTGCAACAAATAAATAGTTGCAGTAAATTGCAACTTTAATTTTAATTTAGAGTGTAAAGTAAAGGATAAAGATAACAGATCCAAGCTCTGTTGTCCTCTGCCAAAACCTAGCACGCAAACTAATCTTTAACTAAATAATGCAACTAATTAATAGCTGTAATAAATTGCAACTTTCCTTTTAATTTATACCCTAAAATAAAGAAAAAAGATAACACAAAAAAGCTCTATTGTCCTCTACCGTAACCTAGCATGTTACCTAATAATGAACTAACTAGTTCAACTCATAAATAGCCGCAGTGAATTGCAAATTTCCTTTTAATTTAGACTGTAAAGTAAAGGATCAAAATAACACATACAAGCTCTGTTGTCCCTAACAAAACCTAGCGTGATTACCTAATAATTAACTAACTAATGCAACTAATAAATAGTTGCAGTAGATTGCAAATTTCTTTTTAATTTAGATTGTAAAGTATAAAGATAACACACACAAGCTCTGTTGACCTCTGTCAAAAACTAGCATGATTACCTAATAATTAGCAAACTAATGCAACTAATTAATAGCTGTAATAAATTGCAATTTTCCTTTTTATTTATATCCTACAATAAAGAAAAAAGATAACACAAAAAAGCTCTTTGTCCTCTATCAAAACCTAGAATGTTAACTAATAATAAACTTACTAGTTCAACTCCTAAATAGTTGCAGTAAATATAACACATAATATATATATCTATATATATAAAAATAAGTTGTCTGTGTGTGGATCTGTGGATGGATCAGGTGACGTCATGTTTCGGCTGACGTCATGAAATTAGTTGCCATCATTTTTGCTTTGAAGGTGACGTCATTCAAGTTATATAAGACATATGTTCGCCGTCATGTTTCGGCTGACGTCATGAAATTAGTTGCCATCATTTTTGCTTTGAAGGCGTGACGTCATTCAAGTTATATAAGACGTATGTTCGCGTAGAATTCTATTAATGCTTAAGTTTATAATGACTGATGAAGATGCTCAAAGAGTCTATGCCAAAAAACTTGCTGCTGATAGAGAAAGTCAGAAAAGAAAGCGTGCCGAGGAACTACCAGAGCAACGCGAAAGCAGACTTGCTGCTAAAAGAGAAAGTGAAAAAAGAAGGCGTGCCGAGGAACTACTAGAGCAACGCAGAAACAGACTTGCTGCTAAAAGAGAAAGTGAAAAAAGAAGGCGTGCCGAGGAATCAAAAGACCAGCAGGGAAACAGGCTTGAGGCTGATAGAGAAAGAAAGAACAGAAAGCATGCCGAGGAACTACCAGAGCAACGCAGAAGCAGACTTGCTGCTAAAAGAGAAAGTGAAAAAAGAAGGCGTGCCGAGGAACTACTAGAGCAACGCAGAAGCAGACTTGCTGCTAAAAGAGAAAGTGAAAAAAGAAGGCGTGCCGAGGAATCAAAAGACCAGCAGGGAAACAGGCTTGCTGCTGATAGAGAAAGTAAGAAAAGAAAGCGTGCCGAGGAATCAGAGCAATCTGAAAGTTATCGCCTGGCATTCAGGTACAACCCAGTCGATGATTATAGCTTGAGTAGATGTGTTCAAATCGGGACAATGTCTAAAATTTGTCCCTATTGCAAGGCCTTGAAATTCAATGGTGAAACAATGGGAATGTGTTGCGCCTCAGGAAAAGTTAAACTTCCTCTATTGGCTGCACCACCAGAGCCATTGAAGACTTTCCTTACTGGAACTACGTCAGAATCTAAGCGTTTTTTGTCAAAAATCAGACAATACAACTCATGTTTCCAAATGACGTCGTTTGGAGCCCAAATCGAAAATCCAGATCAATTTATGTCTACTTTCAAAGTAAAAGGGCAAATTTATCATAAAGCAGGGTCCCTTCTACCATTCTCAGGCGAGAATCATAAATTTTTACAATTGTACTTCATCAGTGATAGAAATTCTGAATTGAATGCACGTTGCGAAATTTCTCCCAACGTTGAAAGGACAATCGTTTCCCAATTGCAACATCTTTTCCACGAAAATAATAAGTTAGTGCGTCTGTTCAAAACAGCCATCGATTTGATGCCTACTGATACTCATAAAATTGTTATTTCCGCTGACAAAACGCCTCCTGGCCAACATGTGCGTAGATACAATGCTCCGACTATCGACGAAGTGGCAATCTTTATGGTCGGTGATCAGTTTTTACCTCGAGATATTATTCTACATAAGCGAAACGCTCAGTTGTTAAGAATTGCTGAAACTCATCGATGCTACGATGCCCTACAATATCCTATCATTTTTTGGGATGGAGCCGACGGCTATCACTTTAATATTAAATTGATGAATCCAGCCACTAACAAAGAAATGAATAAGAAATGCAGTGCAATGCATTATTATTCCTATAGACTAATGATTCGGCAGGATGAAGAAAATTATATTTTAAAATGCCGTGAATTGTTTCACCAATTTATGGTTGATATGTATGCTAAAATTGAATCAGAACGTTTGCTATATATCCGCCTGAATCAGACCAAGCTCCGCTCTGAACAATACATTCATTTGCGAGATGCAGTTATAAATGACGGTAATACCACAAACGTTGGAAGATTAACAATTTTACCTTCGTCATATGTTGGCAGTCCCCGTCATATGCATGAATATGCTCAAGATGCTATTGCGTATGTTCGTCTCTATGGTCGTCCAGATTTATTTATTACATTTACATGTAATCAATCTTGGGACGAGATACTGCAGCTTTTACTTCAAGGACAATCGGCGGTTCATAGGCATGACATTACGGCACGTGTCTTCCGGCAAAAGTTGAAATCACTGATAAACTACCTTGTAAAACATGAAGTGTTTGGGTCAGTGCGATGCTGGATGTACTCAGTGGAATGGCAAAAACGAGGTTTGCCACACGCACATATACTAATCTGGCTACATAAAAAAATTACTTCAAACGAAATTGATGATGTGATTTCCGCTGAAATACCTGATAAAAATGTCGATAAGGGGTTACATGATATTATTGTAAAAAATATGATACATGGACCTTGCGGTGCACTGAACGAAAATTCACCATGCATGGCCAAAGGAAGGTGCACAAAGCAATATCCTCGACTTTTAGTACCCAAAACAATTACTGGCAATGATGGTTACCCACAATATAGAAGAAGATCTACTGAAGATGGCGGTAAAACAGCAATAATAAAGAAGCGTAACGGTACCACCGTCGAAGTAGATAACCAGTGGGTTGTTCCATATTCCCCTTTATTATCAAAAACATTTAATGCACACATAAACGTTGAATACTGTAACTCCGTAAAGGCAATCAAATACATATGTAAATACGTCAACAAAGGCAGTGACATGGCAGTTTTTGGCTTGCAGTCCGAAATCAAAGATTTCGATGAAATCGTAGAATATCAGGCTGGAAGATACATAAGCAGTAATGAAGCTGTTTGGCGAATTCTTTCATTTCCGATACATGAACGTAGTCCAGCTGTTGTTCACTTAGCGGTACATTTACAGAATGGTCAACGTGTTTATTTCACGGAAACCAACGTGCAACAAAGAGTCCTGAATCCACCGGATACAACATTAACAGCTTTTTTTTCGCTTTGCAAAAATGATTCTTTTGCGAAAAAACTGCTGTATACTGAAGTGCCTTCGTATTACACGTGGAATACTAAAAATAAAGTATTTGAACGTCGAAAACAGGGTAAGTCAGTCGACGGCCAACCTACCATCTTCAAAGATACCACGATAGGAAGACTCTACACCGTTCACCCCAATCAACATGAATGCTTCTTTCTACGCCTGCTTTTGGTGAATGTACCCGGTCCGACATCCTTTGAGTATTTGAGGACTGTAAATGGTACTATACATGACACTTACCGTAGTGCATGCCAAGCTCTGAATTTATTGGAGAATGACCAACACTGGGATAACTGCATCAATGACGCGTGCGAAACGTCAACCCCAAGTCAAATTCGTGCATTGTTTGGCATCATTTTAACAACTTGCTCTCCATCAGCTCCTACAGATTTATGGGAAAAATATAAGTCAAAAATGTCCGAAAATATACTTCATCGAAAACAGTTAGAGACGTCAGACATGACTTTTGATTTTACACCAGAAATTTATAACTACACTTTAGTTGTTATAGAAGATTTTTGCATAAGTATGGCAAACAAACCTCTTCAGGGTTTGGGAATGCCTTCACCTAACCGTATCGCTGCTGTTTCGACATGTGTAGAATTGGATCGTGAACAAAGTTACAGTACGAGTGATCTATTGTCGTATGTACAAAATAACATTTCCAAGTTAACGTCGGAACAAAAAGACATTTATGATACGATAATGCATTGTGTCGATAACAACGTTGGAGAAATTTTCTTTTTGGATGCGCCAGGAGGTACTGGTAAAACGTTTGTGATAAAACTGATTCTGGCATCAATTCGATCTAAAAATGATATAGCGTTGGCAATTGCGTCGTCCGGAATAGCCGCAACATTGCTGCCTGGTGGAAGAACTGCTCATTCCGCTTTGAAATTGCCTCTGAACTTGCATTCTACAGAAACTCCCACGTGCAATATTTCCAAATCATCTGGGATGGGTAAAGTATTGCAGCAATGCAAACTTATTATTTGGGATGAGTGCACAATGGCACACAAAAAATCGCTCGAGGCTCTGTATCAATGCTTGAAAGATTTGCGAGGGAAGTCGAAACCCTTTGGCAGCACCTTAATATTGCTTGCGGGAGATTTCAGGCAAACATTACCTATAATACCTAGATCAACTCCTGCAGACGAAATGAATGCTTGCCTGAAAAATTCTAATTTATGGGCACACGTAAAAACATTAAAATTAACTACAAATATGCGTGTCCGATTGCAAAACGATGACTCTGGTCAAACATTTTCAGATCAATTGCTGGCAATGGAAACGGAAAGCTCCCAGTAGACTCAATTTCAGGACGTATACAACTACCTGCTGATTTCTGTAATTTAGTGACGTCCAAAAATGAATTGATT
Source organism: Artemia franciscana (assembly GCF_032884065.1). Taxonomy (NCBI): domain Eukaryota; kingdom Metazoa; phylum Arthropoda; class Branchiopoda; order Anostraca; family Artemiidae; genus Artemia; species Artemia franciscana. The sequence continues at coordinate 23,457,380 of NC_088878.1, forward strand.
GAAAAAGTATTTCCGAATATTCTAAAAAATTATAAGACACAGTTTTGGAACCAAATGAAGCGGTTAATTATCCATCTGAATTTTTAAATTCCATAGATCTTTCAGGGTTTCCACCACACGTGCTACAACTAAAAATAGGCGTACCAATAATATTGTTACGTAACATAAACCCACCAAAGCTTTGCAATGGCACTCGACTTGCCGTAAAAAAAACAATGGAAAACCTAATAGAGGCCACAATCCTGACAGGGCCTTTTGAGGGTGAGGCTGTTCTTATTCCTCGCATTCCCATGATTCCAACAGATCTGCCTTTTCAATTTAAAAGATTGCAATTCCCAATTCGATTAGCATTTGCAATCACCATTAACAAAGCTCAAGGTCAATCATTAGAAAAATGTGGTATTGATCTTAATACTGATTGTTTTTCCCATGGACAATTGTACGTTGCATGTTCGAGGGTCGGTAAACCTGACAATCTATTTATATGCAGCGAGAATTGGACAGCGAAGAATGTTGTATATTCGCAAGTTTTACGCAGTTAATTTGTATTTCGGAACCAAATGAAGCGGTTAATTATCCATCTGAATTTTGAAATTCCATAGATCCTTCAGGGTGTCCACCACACCTGCTACAACTAAAAATAGGCGTACCAATAATACTTTTAAGAAATATCAACCCACCAAAGCTTTGCAATGGCACGCGACTTGCCGTAAAAAAAAAAACAATGGAAAACCTAATAGATGCCAAAATCTTGACAGGGCCTTATGAGGGTGAGGCTGTTCTTATTCCTCGCATTCCCATGATTCCAACGGATCTGCTTTTTCAATTTAAAAGATTGCAATTCCCAATTCGATTAGCATTTGCAACCACCATCAACAAAGCTCAAGGGCAATCACTAGAAAAATGCGGTATAGATCTTAATACAGACTGCTTTACCAATGTACAATTGTATGTTGCATCTTTGAGGGTCGGTAAACCTGACAATCTATTTATACGCACAGACAATGGGACAGCGAAGACTGTTGTATATTCACAAGTTTTACGTAGTTAATTTGTATTGTATCTATCTATATAAAAACGAGTTGTGTGTATGCATGTTTGTTTGTTTGTAAAAAGAGCGTTTGCATATGACGTCATTATTAGTACATACGGCTTTGTATATGGACAGACAATGGGAAAGCCAAGAATGTTGTATATTCACAATTTTTACGTAGTTTGAAACACATATATAAATCTATCTATATTCACAGGTGGGACACAGGGACACAACTACAATGGCGCGTAACTAATATGGCGCGTAACGACTTACGCGCGCGGGGGGGCTTGGGGGGGGGGCGCGAAGCGCCCCCACCAACTAGGTGTTGGGGTGGCGCGAAGCGCCACCCCAACAGCTAGTATATATATATATACTAGCTGTTGGGGTGGCGCCTCGCGCCACCCCAACACCTAGTTGGTGGGGGCGCTTCACGCCCCCCCCCAAGCCCCCCGCGCGCGTAAGTCGTTACACGTCATATTAGTTACGCGCCATTGTAGTTGTCTCCCTGTGTCCCACCTGCGAATATAGATAGATATATATATGTTTTTACCTACGTAAAACTTGCAAATATACAACATTCTTCGCTGTCCCATTGTCTGTGATTGCTAATCGAACATTCCCTGTGTCCCCGTCGTCATTTATATATCCCCCTGTGCCCCCCAGCGTCCCCGTTGTAGTTGTGTCCCTATGTCACGGTCGTCATTTATATTCCCTGTCTCCCGGCCGTCATTTGTGTCCCGGTGTCCCTAGTCTGTAATTTCTCTATCCCCCCCTGTGCCCCCCGGCGTCCCTGTTGTAGTTGTGTCCCTGTGTCCCGGTAGTAATTTATATTCGTCAGTCGACACACAAACATGACGTCAGTCGACAGACACACAAACAAACAACTTATTTTTATACTAGCTGTTGGGGTGGCGCTTCGCGCCACCCCAACACCTAGTTGGTGGGGCGCTTCGCGCCCCCCCAAGCCCCCCCGCGCGCGTAAGTCGTTACGCGCCATTAAGTTTTTTTGTAGTTTTTACCTTTTTTAGTTTTTTTCTTCTTTTGTATTAATGCTAAAGCCAAGGTTCAAACCTGGAGCCTCTCGGACCTAGAACCTGAAACATAACGCTTTACCAACTCAGCTACTTCGGCTTGAATACATTCGTTTCGAGCAGCTTCCTCGGGTGTTGCCATTGTAGGTTCTTCAGTCATTTTACAATTAGAAATTTCTCTTTCAACGGTCTTCTTACAATTAAAAATTTGCCTTTGAAGGATATTCTTAAATACCTGTGTCCTGGTCGTCATTTATATTCCCTGTGTCCCGGTCGTCATTTGTGTCCCGGTATCCCAGTCTGTAATTTCTATTTGAGTGTCCCGGTCGTTGTTTATATTCCCTCTGTCCCGGTCGTCATTTGTGTCCCGGTCTGTAATTTCTCTTTGAGTGTTTTTTCTTTTTAGTATTTTTTAGTTTTTTACATTTTTTCTTTTTTCAGTTTTTTTTTCTTCTTTATTTTTCAGCTTCACTATGAAATACATATTGCCGAACCTTTGTTTTTTTAACTAAAATCTGGTAGGCATTGATGACCTTATCCAAGTCAAAATCCCAAACCCAATCATCATCGCTATCATTTTCAGTTTTGATATGTTTTGACTCTCGCTGTCCAGGTGGATCTTCATCTAACTGCGCGGTTTTGCGTTCTTTAGCCTCAAGCCTGTTTCCTTGCTGTTCTTTTGATTCCTCGGCACGCTTTCTTTTCTGACTTTCTCTATCAGCAGCAAGTTTTTTGGCATAGACTCTTTGAGCATCTTCATCGGCTTTTGCCATTGTAAGTTCATCAGTCATTTTAAACTTAAACATTAATAGATTTCTACGTGAACATATATGTCTTAAATATCTGTAATGACGTCACCGTCATAGCAAAAATGACGACAACTAACTTCATGACGTCAATCGACAGGTCCCGGTATCCCAGTCTGTAATTTCTCTTTGAGTGTCCCGGTTGTTATTTATATTCCCTCTGTCCCGGTCGTCATTTGTGTCCCGGTCTGTAATTTCTCTTTGAGTCTTTTTTCTTTTTAGTATTTTTTAGTTTTTTACATTTTTTCTTTTTTCAGTTTTCTTTTTCTTCTTTATTTTTCAGCTTCACTTCAGCTTCAGCGAACCTTTGTTTTTTAACTTAAATCTGGTAGGCATTGATGACCTTATCCAAGTCAAAATCCCAAACCCAATCATCATCGCTATCATTTTCAGTTTTGATATGTTTTGACTCTCGCTGTCCAGGTGGATCTTCATCTAACTGCGCGGTTTTGCGTTCTTTAGCCTCAAGCCTGTTTCCTTGCTGTTCTTTTGATTCCTCGGCACGCTTTCTTTTCTGACTTTCTCTATCAGCAGCAAGTTTTTTGGCATAGACTCTTTGAGCATCTTCATCGGCTTTTGCCATTGTAAGTTCATCAGTCATTTTAAACTTAAACATTAATAGATTTCTACGTGAACATATATGTCTTAAATATCTGTAATGACGTCACCGTCATAGCAAAAATGACGACAACTAACTTCATGACGTCAGTCGACACAGAAACATGACGTCACCTGAAAGACAGACACACAGACAGACAACTTATTTTTATATAGATATATGTATATATATATATATATATATATATATATATATATATATATATATATATATATATATATATATATATATATATATATATATATATATATATATATGTATATATATATATATATATATATATATATATATATATATCTATATATATAAAAATAAGTTGTCTGTGGATGGATGGATGGATGGATGTGTGGATGGATGTGTCAGGTGACGTCACCTGAAAAAACTGGATTAGGTGACGTCAAAACTGAAAAAACTAAAAAAAGGCAAAAACTACAAAAAAAACTAAAAACTAATAAAAAAAATAAAAAAGCTAAAAAACTAAAAAAACTATAAAGGTAAAAACCAATAAAAAACTAAAAAAAAAACTGAAAAAACTAAAAAAAGGCAAAAACTACAAAAAAAAACTAAAAACTAATAAAAAAAGTAAAAAAGCTAAAAAACTAAAAAAACTAAAAAAACTAAAAAAAGGTAAAAAACTAAAAAAAATAAAAAATAAAAAAAAACTAAAAAAAAGGAAAAAACTGAAAAATAAGCTAAAATAAAGGTAAAAACCAATAAAAAACTAAAAAAAAAAGGAAAAAACTAATAAATGACGACACTCAAAGAGAAAGCGACCAGGACAAAAAACTAAAAAAAAAGGCAAAAACTACAAAAAAACTAAAAACTAATAAAAAAAATAAAAAAGCTAAAAAACTAAAAAAACTAAAAAAAGGTAAAAAACTAAAAAAACTAAAAACTAAAAAAAAACTAAAAAAGGTAAAAACTAAAAGAACTAAAAAAGAAAAAAATAAATGACGACACTCAAAGAGAAAGCGACCAGGACAAAAGGAATGTTCGATTAGCAATCAACAAAGCACCGGGACACAGGGAGTATAAATGACGACCAGGACACAAGTAAAAAAAAAATTTAACAAAACTAAAAAGAAGGTAAAAACTACAAAAAAACTAAAAAGAAAAAAAAACTAAAAACTAATAAAAAAACTAAAAAATCTAAAAATCTAAATAAACTAAAAAAGAAAAAAAAAGGAAAAAAATAAAGGAGAAAAACAAAACTAAAAAACGAATGTATATACAGACCGGTACACCGGGATACAAATGACGACCGGGAACTAAAAAAAAAAAGGAAAAAACTAATAAATGACGACACTCAAAGAGAAAGCGACCAGGACAAAAAACTAAAAAAAAAGGCAAAAACTACAAAAAAACTAAAAACTAATAAAAAAAATAAAAAAGCTAAAAAACTAAAAAAACTAAAAAAAGGTAAAAAACTAAAAAAACTAAAAACTAAAAAAAAACTAAAAAAGGTAAAAACTAAAAGAACTAAAAAAGAAAAAAATAAATGACGACACTCAAAGAGAAAGCGACCAGGACAAAAGGAATGTTCGATTAGCAATCAACAAAGCACCGGGACACAGGGAGTATAAATGACGACCAGGACACAAGTAAAAAAAAAATTTAACAAAACTAAAAAGAAGGTAAAAACTACAAAAAAACTAAAAAGAAAAAAAAACTAAAAACTAATAAAAAAACTAAAAAATCTAAAAATCTAAATAAACTAAAAAAGAAAAAAAAAGGAAAAAAATAAAGGAGAAAAACAAAACTAAAAAACGAATGTATATACAGACCGGTACACCGGGATACAAATGACGACCGGGACACAGGGAATATAAATAACGACCGGGACACAGGGACACAACTACAACGGGGACACCGGGGGAAACAGGGGGATATAAATGACGACCGGGACAAAAAAACTAAAAAGAAATAAAAAATAAAAACTAATAAAAAAAACTAAAAAATCTAAAAATCTAAATAAGCTAAAAAAGAAAAAAAAAGGAAAAAAATAAAGGAGAAAAACAAAACTAAAAAACGAATGTATATACAGACCGGGACACCGGGATACAAATGATGACCGGGACCCGGGACACAGGGAATATAAATGACGACCGGGACACAGGGACACAACTACAACGGGGACACCGGGGGAAACAGGGGGATAACCTGACAATCTATTTATATGCAAAGACAATGGGACAGCAAAGAATGTTGTATATTCGCAAGTTTTACGTAGTTAAAACCATATATATATATATATATCTATATTCACAGGTGGGACATAGGGACACAACTACAATGGCGCGTAACTATTATGGCGCGTAACGACTTACGCGCGCGGGGGGGCTTGGGGGGGGCGCGAAGCGCCCCCACCAACTAGGTGTTGGGGTGGCGCGAAGCGCCACCCCAACAGCTAGTATATATATATAACTTGCGAATATAGAACATTCTTCGCTGTCCCATTGTCTGTGCATATAAATAGATTGTCAGGTTTACCGACTCTTGAACATTCAACATATAATTCTCAATGGGCAAAACAATCCGTATTCAGATTTATACCTCAAGATTCTAATGATTGCCCTTGAGCTTTGTTGATGGTGATTGCTAATCAAACATTCCCTATGTCCCCGTCGTCATTTATATATTTCTCTTTGATTTCTGTGATTTCTCTTTGAGTGTCCCGGGTGTCATTTATATTCCTTGTGTCCCGGTGTCCCGGTCGTCATTTGTGTCCCGGTGTCCCGGTCTGTATATACATTCGTTTTTGAATTGGTCTTTTTTTTAGTTTTTAGTTTTTTACCTTTTTTTTAGTTTTTTTTTTAGTTATACCTCATGATTCTAATGATTGCCCTTGAGCTTTGATGATGAGTTGATGGTGATTGCTAATCTTTTTAGTTTTTTTGCAGTTTTTACCTTTTTAGTTTTTTTTTTAGTTTTGTTTTTCTCCTTTATTTTTCATTTTTTTTTCCTTTTTTTCTTTTTTTTTTAATTTTTTTATTAGTTTTTTTTAATTTTTTTATTAGTTTTTAGTTTTTTTTCTTTTTAGTTTTTTTTTTTAGTTTTGTTTTTCTCCCTTATTTTTCAGTTTTTTCCTTTTTTTCTTTTTTTTTCTTTTTTTAGTTTTTTTTTAAATTTTTATTATTTTTTTTTATTTTTTTATTAGTTTTTAGTTTTTTTTGTAGTTTTTACCTTGTTTTAATTTTTTTAGTTTTTTTAGTTTTTTCTTTTTATTTTTTTTTGTAGTTTCTCAGACCTAGAACCTGGAACATAACGCGTTACCAACTCAGCTACTCGGCTTTGAATACATTCGTTTTTGAATTGGTTGATGAAATAAATTTTTTGTTTTTAGTTTTTCTTTCTTTTTTTAGTTTTTTTTTGTAGTTTTTACCTTTTTTAGTTTTTTTTCTTCTTTTGTATTCAGGGTTGAACCTCTCAGGTCTACAACCTGAAACATAACGCTTTACCAACATTAGTTACGCGCCATTGTAGTTGTGTCCCTGTGTCTTTTAGTTTTATTATTTTTAGCTTTTTTAGTTTTTTTTTTTTTTCTTTTTAGTCTTTTTTCTTTTTCGGTTTTTAGTTTTTTTTAGTTTTTTTTTATTAGCTTTTAGTTTTTCTTTCGTTTTAGTTTTGTAGTTTTTACGTTTTTTTAGTTTTTTGTAGACAGACAGACTACCTTTTGTAGTTTTTTTCTTCTTTTGTATTCAAGGTTCGAACTTGGAATCTCTCGAACCTAGAACCTGGAACATACCGCGTTACCAACTTGTATACTTTCGTTTTTGAATTGGTATATGATGACTAACTTCATGACGACATACAGATCAATCCTCATAATGACGTCAGTCGACAGACAGACAAACAACTTATTTTTATATATATAGATATATAGTCATACTAGCTGTTGGGGTGGCACTTCGCGCCACCCCAACACCTAGTTAGTGGGGGCGCTTTTTAGTTTTTTCTTTTATTTTTTTTTGTAGTTTCTCAGTTTTTCAGTTTTTAGTTTTTTTAGTTTTTTTAATTTTTTCTTTCGTTTTAGTTTTTTTTTTTTACCTTTAGTTTTTTTAGGTTTTAGTTTTAGTTTTGTAGTTTTTACGTTTTTTTAGTTTTTTTTTCTTTTTTAGTTTTTAGTTTTTTAACTTTTATTAGTTTTTTTTAGTATTCTAGCTTTTTTAGTTTTTTTAGTTTTTTTCCTTTTTAGTTTTTTTTGTAGTTTTTAATTCTGTAGTTTTGTAGTTTTCAATTGTAAAAATTTATGATTCTCGCCTGAGAATGGTAGAAGGGACGCTGCTCTATGATAAATTTGCCCTTTTACTTTGAAAGTAGGCATAAATTGATCTGGATTTTCGATTTGGGCACCAAACGAAGTCATTTGGAAACATGAATTATATTTTCTGATTTGTGATAAATAAAAAAACGCTTAGATTCTGACGTAGTTCCAGTAAGCAAAGTCTTCAATGGCTCTGGTGGTGCAGCCAATAGAGGAAGTTTAACTTTTCCTGAGGCGCAACACATTCCCATTGTTTCACCATTGAATTTCAAGGCCTTGCAATAGGGACAGATTTTAGAAATAGTCCCGATTTGAACACATTTACTCAAGCTATAGTCATCGACTGGGCTGTACCTGAATGCCAGGCGATAATTTTCAGGTTGCTCTTGTGATTCCTCGGCACACTTTCTTTTCTTACTTTCTCTATCAGCCGCAAGCCTGTTTTCTTGCTGTTCTTATGATTCCTCGGCACGCCTTCTTTTTTCACTTTCTCTTTTAGCAGCAAGTCTGGTTTCGCGTTGCTCTTGTGATTCCTCGGCACACTTTCTGTTCTTACTTTCTCTATCAGCCGCAAGCCTGTTTTCTTGCTGTTCTTGTGATTCCTCGGCAGGCCTTCGTTTTTCACTTTCTCTTTTAGCAGCAAGTCTGGTTTCGCGTTGCTCTTGTGATTCCTCGGCACCCTTTCTTTTCTTACTTTCTCTATCAGCTGCAAATTTTTTGGCATAGACTTTTTGAGAAGCTTCCTCTGCTGTTGACATTATAGGTTCTTCAGTCATTTTACAATTAAACATTTTTCCGTGAACGAATGTCTTAAATACCTTTAATGACGTCATGGTCATAATGACGACATGACGACCTGATGACATGACGTCACTCGACACACAGACAACTTATTTTTATATTTATAGATATAGACTAGCTGTTGGGGTGGCGCTTCGCGCCACCCCAACACCTAGTTCGTGGGGGCGCTTCGCACCCCCCCCCCAAGCACTTAAGTCGTTACGCGCCATATTAGTTACGCGCCATTGTAGTTGTGTCCCTGTGTC